>NC_136484.1:31509313-31594313 GCF_053919585.1 Euprymna scolopes | reverse complement strand
GAAGCATCTGGATGTAAGCATTCTACGTGTATCCGCCATAAGGTGGAACTTTAACATACATAAATAGAGTTCATGAAAATGTTCAAGCATAAAAAAGCTGCCACTGAAATTCAGTCAACATCATATATAGATGAGACCGTTGCAGAAGCGACAGGAATTCTGAAATATTTGAACGATGAAAATTTCATATTTTTGTTTGAGCTATTTCATAAAATCATGTCTCATGTTGAAATTATTTCTCGGGAAATTAGCATATATAAAGTCAATGAATACATAAATTTCAAAACTGCTATTTTAGAGATAAGAAACACCAAATACTGTGAAAACCCTTCACAAACACTCAAGGGCGAAGCTAAAGAACTGTGTGACTATATATCTGTTGATATAACGGACAGATATTCTTCAACTAAACATTTAATACTTGCTAAATTGTTTTACAAGATAAGCTTTGCTAATTTTAAGAAAAAAAAAACTACCCACAGAAGAGATATCCTTGACAACTGAAGCATATCCATGATTGACAAAGAAAAGTTTGAAACTGAGCTAGAAATATTTTATAGTAGGTCAGATATCCATGAGTATTGCAAAGTAATTGATCTCTTGAAATTTATTTTGGAAAACAATTTAAACAATGTTCTTAGTGAAATCAGAAAACTCATAAAAATTATCTTGACAATTCCCATGACTACATCAGAGGCAGAACGTTGTTTTTCAACTCTGAAAAGAATAAAAACTTTTCTAAGGAACAGCATGGGTTGCGAAAGACTAAATGCACTTGCAGTGCTTTCAATTGAAAAAAGTTCTTCAGCAGTCATTCAGAAGTTAAGGAGAAAATTATCAATCTTTTCTCACAAATTAAAACAAGAAGAATGGAGTTTACTTTCAAATGAATGTAATAAGTAAAATATTTAAAATATTTACATCTATTTAGGATTCCTTTAAGTTATTGTATTTTTATACGTGTGCATACGTATAAATTATATTTTTTATGTTTGTTTTATTTTTACATAATATTAAAACAATAGGTATTTTTTTAAAACAGCACCCCCAATAATCTTAGGCACGAGCCGCCACTGCCCACAAGTACCAATTTTTTAATTTAGACGCCTTAGCAGTCCTTTTTTTGTCCAGATGAAAACCGATTCAAAAATTTTCCACGTGTCTGAATACCTTATATACCAAATTTCAAGTTTGTAGATAAAAAATTCGTTGAGTAAATAAGTTGAAAAGTGTCTTCACACACACACACACACACACACACACACACACACACACACATTCTCATTTTTATGGATATAATAGATAGATTAGAATCTATCAAAATAAAAATTAATGATTTTCACAAAGATATGCCTGTAGAGAAGACATATTTGGGACTTTTAATGAGTACTAGCTGTACTTAGCCGATGTTACCCGGGATTCGTTTTTATAAGATTGTTTTTGTTATAATATGACACTCGTCTAGCTGAAAACACTATCAATAGTTTTCCCCATTCTTTATCTGTGCGTAGATTTAAACGTGGATTACATGAACAGATCTTTCTTAAAGCTGCACACCTGTAGAACTCTCTTCCGTTTGCCTGCTTTCAAGCTGATATGGTCGTCTTCAAGTCCAATATAAACAAGTTCTTGAGGAGCCATTTCCCTTAATCCAATTTACTAAATTTACACTTCTAACGATTACTATGATATTGTCCCTTTGACCACTGAACACTCTTTAACCCTTACAGTTGAGTGGCGTCTAGGCCTTGATAAGTGGTGATTCCTTTATTAAAAAAAAAATGTTTTAATTTTGTTCAGATGCAAAAGCAAAATATGTTTGAAAAAAAAAAAAAAAGAAAGAAAAGAAATTGATTTTGATTTTTTCCTTGAAAAGAGATGCATGTGAAAAGAAAAACAGTTTATTTTAATCATATTTTTGTGTCACGAATTTAATTTTATGTAGTCGCTTGCTGTCACAAGTCTTTACTGGATTTTATCTAAAACAATGCGAAATAATTAAATATTTCATTGGAATACCGCTTCCTCCAATAGCTTCTTTCCAAGGACTTCAAGACGGCGGAACTCTTCCTGCTCACTGTTTCCCTTCTACCTAAAGCTTTAGTCATATCAAGACTAAGGTCAATAGGCGCCTCTTGTCTTTTCAATGATCAGCTTTCGTTCTTATTAGCTCCTTAAACAAAATGGCTTCATGCTTTGTCTCGAGCGATTTCCATAATAAAAAGAAGGTAACCAAAACAGGATATAGCTAAAGCGAAAATCAAAGAGTAACCGAGCAGTATAACTAAAAAAAATTACTTGTATTTACTTGATATAAAAACTTTGCAAATTACTAAATATTTTTTTAAGAAACAAGAAAAGAAAACAATTATTTTCTTGTTATCTGACACATTTTGGGTCGACAGTTTCGTTTTTTCTTACTCGTCATTCTCTACATACATAACACAAAATGTAATGCCCGAATATATGTAACGTTGTCCGGGAACCAACACGTTGTATGCTCAGTCGCAAAGTAGACAAAGAATAGAAAAGAATTTAAACTAGCTTTTTCTTTGTATCAATGATTTTTTATTTCCTCGTTGTTATGGCCGTGACTCATGTGATCTCGAACGTTATTCACGCTTCTCATGTGAGCGTCCTCTTCTCCTTTTTATAATCTTGTTTTCTTTACTGTTGACGTCATTTCGCGTGCATTTGCATATAGGCTTCCGCACTATGTTACAGATATGCATGCGGAAACTTTAAACTTGCAGAATGTAGTTGATGTCAGCATTTCTAAATCTCAAAGTCATCCTACACGATAATACTAAACGTAATGTATGGAAGCACGTATGCGTAACAAAGGCCGTGAAGGTTTTAACTGGATACCTTTAACCAAATAATTAAAAAGGAGTTTCGTAGACACGTTTCACACATACCAACAAGGTCACTTTTTTATATATATATATATATATATATATATATATATATATATATATATATATATATATATATATATTAGCAGACCGCTCGGTATTACTGATTGTAAAATTCTTGTTTATTATTATAGAGCTAATTCTCTATTGATTATAATTCAATATATAGTAATGATTTCAAAGTTATTAAAACAATATGTTTCGGGTACCATACGCTAGAACTGAAACCAGAATGTTTAGCGCTTAAGCCTCAGTTGTTATTTATCTCTCCAGCGCCGTTACTGTCTGAGCTACTGACAGATGGATACGAAAAGTTAAAAATTAAACGACTTTGAGCTATGAATGTTTAGTTTTGCGTATGCGCAAAAGTAACAGCAAGAGTAATGTTTCATTGACTTACTCTGCCAAGGTCAACTGTTTTGCTTTCAATTTTGACCCTTCAGCAGCAATTTTTGCTGGCTAAAAACCAAATCGAACGTGTGCTACAGGTCAAAATAGCCTTTATATCAAGTTTCAACTTAGTAGACCAAATATTCAGAGAGGAGTTTGGTAGAGACTTTTCGCACACACACACAGGAAAGGTTACTTATATATATATATATATATATATATATATATATATATATATATATATTTCCGTGCGCTAGAACGTTTTCATCTTAAATTCGAAGGAATTATGCAAAATGTAGAAAAAATGCATAATAGACTTCAGCCTCATGGTGAAATGAAATATGCAAATTAGTTAACATTTCTGTAGTCGCTCGCATATCCATGACTGAGTATATTAAGAAGTTCGTTTTCATAATTTTTAAAATAGTAGAAGTACGCTTTCAATATCAATGTCAGAACCAGAACCCCCCTCAAAACTCAACTTTATAGGTATATTGATAGATATATGAACATATTAGCATACTAGAAGGTTTTCATCTCAAATTCTATGCAATTATGCACGATGTAGAAACTATGCATTAAAAGAATTAAATGTATCATCTGTAATATATCTCAACTGTCAGTTTAAATGTATGTATATATGTATGTATGTATGTATGTATGTATGTATGTATGTATGCCTAACTTTCGACAGAGGCGACGGATTTTCACAAGATCGGTATTGTTTTGAAGGTCGACCCTTCGCACGACAAATATAAAAAAAATTGGCTAAAAACATTAATTCCTTTACCCTTAACTGGGCATTTTCCTACAAGCCTTTTTCGCCAATATTTTCGAAAGTCATCTCTTTTCGATTGACTAGCCTTAATTTAAACCTTCACCAATTCCAGTTTAGACGCAACGGCAAAGACGTCACGCTTTTTTCTTTTTCACACTCTTTTCCTCCTTCGCAGTACGGGTTCGAACCTGCCTGCTTACTACCACTTTTTTTTCTTTTTTGCTCAACATACACCTCCAAACACCGGGCAAGTATAATAATACGAAATCTGCATTAATCAAAATATCTACCGGGCAATGTCGGGCAACCTACTAGTATATATATATATATATATATCTCGTAGAAATTTCCAGATTGGTCTTTTTTTGTTGCACCCCCAAATAAACTCGCCTGGCGGTATGGTGTATCTGCTGCAAGACGCCTTCCTGAGCCTGCATGTCAAGCACATGTTTGCTGCAGCAAATAGTGGCATCTGAAGTGTTGCGCCCTGTGGATTACCTAAAACATTTTGTTACTGGGGCTGGCTCAATCCTAATGAGCAATATATATATATATATATATATATATATAGTCATCCACATGCAGTACTGTTTCGCTGTTTCACAGCTCATCAGTGCCGCTAGACAAGCAACTAGGATCGAAACCCAACCGCCCAAACGACAGTAAGAGTTTCTAACCGTTGCGCTATTTGTCTGCTACTATGTGGGTAGTGAATTAACAATGTTTTTACATTGTCCAAATACTGAAGCTATATATATATATATATATATATTAGTACTTTGGGGTAATTGCGCCAACTAGCTAAAAGTGCTCTTTTGGCAACCACGAATATAAAGAGCACTAAGAGAAAGATAAAGAGCAAAAGAGAACTACCCCCGGATTTGGCGCAATTATCCCCAAGTACGATATATATATATATATATATATATATATATATATATATATATATATATATATATATATATTACAGAGAGAGATACAGAGAGGGAGACAGGAGGGGGGTAATAAAAATATATTTCTGGATTTCTTAAACTTAAAATTTCTAAAATTGAAACTTATTTTCCTAGCCTCATCCTTGTCGAAGACGGGGAAGGGCATTCTTTAATTCTCATGACGCCTTCCGTTTCGAATGTGCAGAGACGCACTGACTGTACGTCTGTCAAAGCGCCAATGAACTATGTACAATAAACTGGTTATATGTGCTCGACTTACGCTTATAATAGCGGGAAGATGACGGCGCACTTAATAACTTGTCATAATCAAAATTGTGCTGTATTTTTTTTTTATATACTTTTTTGTTTGCGTGTTAAGTCAAAGATTTTTCGGTTTATTACTAAGTACTTAAAGCAAACAAAGTAACACGTTTGCAAAAGAGCGGGGATACTCGTTTGTGGAGAGTAACGGCAACGCTATATCAAAAACAATGAGCTGATCCATACAAAAATAAATCAAGGTTTATTGACGACAGAAAATGAATGTCGAAAAGTAGCTGAACGAATAGGAAAAAAAGGCGCTTCTACAAAATTGAGACGATATTTTCGGAAATTGTAAAACTGAATTTCACATGAAAACAATGTTATCTACGTATCCCTCGTATTTTTAAGATGATTTTATCCCCCCCCCAAAAAAAAAAAAATACGACAGTCGATAAAGTAGAAAATTTTTTATTAAAGAAAAAAAATAGAATTTGATAAAAACGATCGTAAAACACAGAAGAGTTCAACAGGGAGGTAATTTTCCGTTCGAATTAAACAAAGATGGAGGAAATTTTTCACCTGCTAACACGATTAAAGTTTTTTTTTTTTTTTTTTTAACTAATTCAGTAATATTCAGGTAATTTCGACTGCATAATTTGGACGCTACCATTGTAACTTATTAGAATTGTAAAAAAAAATAAGTTGAAACCATTGTTTTTTTTATCCAAAAACTCCATTAATCGACTACAAAATCTCGTCCCAATAATGTAGAAGCACAAAAAAAAAAAAAAAAAGTCCCGTGCTGAATATGCAGCGACTCTGACCATGCAAAGAAGCAGTGTTTTGGATGAGGAGTGTCTCGTTAGGAAGAGGTGGGGTACAAGATCAGTAATAAGTGGACACTCCTAAATTGGTACCGACAGTGAGGCGAAAAAGATTCGCACAATGGAAAAATCCCGGGTTGACTTATTTTATTTCTTTTACATAGCAGCAAGATGAGACAATATCGGGGGGGGGGGGGAGAATAAGACAGTGCCTCAAAATAAGGGGTGGTGCTCTGGCCCTTTAAAAATTTGCTTGGGGAACCCCGGTCGGTGCACCTCCGGCAATCAGCGGTAAACTAACTCCACTCTAAAGAGGAAACAAGACTTAGGATAGTGTTCGATCTCCAGATAGCTCGACTGGTGCAGTAGAAATTATCACAATTTCAGCTTACTGCGCACATCGTCATTACGCCGATCAATCAAATTTCGTCAAAGCGAGTTCAGCAGCAGCAGCAGCCGCCGATCCAGTAGTATATAAAATAACGGTTTTTTTTGTTACACACTAAAGGAACACACTTAGGGTTATATCTCGAATCTTGTCCGCTAACGAGGTGCAATCTCCGCCATTGCAGATGTCACTTGAATCTCTGCCTGTTAACTTGGCATATTTTCATGACAATGACAACCATGACTACCGCGATAGCAGTTACTTATCTGGCTTATCGGTTCATCATCTGCGTCAAAAGCTTATCTCCTTGCTAGTCGTAACAATCACAGAAACTGACACAGCAGCAGTATTAATATTAAAAAATCAACAACCAGAAGACATTTCAATCCAGATAACCATCTTCCTACAGTAATGACCCATCCTTCCCTATTGATTCACTGACAATTTTTTTCCAATAATATATATATATATCATTCAAACACGGTTAAGTGGCAGTTTTAGTCATTTAGAACTGCTTGAACGTTTCACCACTCACTCATATTTCCACCAAATTTCAAACAATTATTACAGTTTATAGATCACCTTCTCAGCTACATTGTGAAAACAAATTTTCAAATTTCGTTTAGTTAAAAAGTTATGAATTTACTGGTGTTCAAAATCGTAAAATAACGTAAGATGAGCGACTGGTTTCCATAGCAACCACATCGCTACTGTTGCTACCAATTCACCGCTCACGCGAAAAGAGAAGTAACAAGTGAAACAAAGAATGAAAGGGAGATAATTGGGGAGGTTTTATTGAAAACAGACGAGTGACGTACATTGTTATTACATATGTGTAGGTTATGTTTATGATGCAAAAAATAAGATTGAAATTAAACAAAGAACAAGTGAATTTACTGGAAGCCTAGAAAAATCATGGATTACAATAGAAAAATGCGAGCATTAAAAGTAATATGGTTAAACTTAAACATGGAAAATAAAGGACTATTGTTAAAACTGGAAAAGAACAGGACAAGATTTTCTAGTAAAAAATATAAATTTATAACTTAAAATATTGCAGCATAAAGATTTTTTTTTAATTCAATTTATAACATTATATAATTAATTCTTAATGTTGCAATATTTTAAGTTATAAATTTTTTATATATTTTTTACTAGAAAATCTTGTCCTGTTCTTTTCCAGTTCTAACAACTAGTCCTTTACTTTTCCATGTTTAAGCTTAACCATGTCACTTTGCATGCTCGCATTTTCCTACTGTATACATATATATATATATATATATATATATCATATATTAGTAGAACCCCGGGATACGTCATTAATTCATGGGATCGTAAGGTGAACGCGCCGTAACCAGGGGTCTGAGAAACATCGTATCCCACATCGTAACCTGAAAAAACGTATTCCAGGTTTATACTCTGTCTGTCTGTCTCTCTCTCTCTCTCTCTCTCTGTATATATATGTTACAACATATAAAATAAAAACAGAAGTCATTTTGCTTTAATTTTGTTTAAATGCCAAAGCAAAATATGTTTGTAAAAAAATTTTTTTTTAAATTGATTTTTATTTTTACCTTGAAAAAGTGAGCATGTGAAAAGACACTTTATTTTAATCGTACAACTTTGTTCTAAAGCACACACACACACACACACACACACAATATGTATCTGTAAAAAAAATTTTTTTGTTAAGTAAAATTAAAACGATAAAATTAGAAAGACTTGTTTAATTTTCTTCGAATGTTAAAGAGAGTATTGTACACAAAGTAAAAGACGTCAATTTTAATTTATGCACGCCTTAAAAAAATAAGCAAGTAAAACAAGTATTTGTAAAAAAAAAAAAAAAAAAGTTTCCAAAGGTGATTTTTTAATTTTTTTTTTTTTTTTTATAGTAAGTTTAAACATTTGTTACGCATTTAGTACGTTAAGAGTGTTAATACAAACAGAATGGATGCAGTTTTACCGCTTGCCCAGGACAAGTTTACTTCATTTTGTTTTATCTGGGTTTGTGAAAAAGTTATTTAAAGTCAGATTCCAACAAGTTTAGAGGCAAAGCGTTTCCATATAATTTTTCTTTTATAAATATAACATGATGCAATGCAATTTACAATGATAGATTCCTTTTTTACTTCATTTCTTATGAGGTGATACTAATATCTGTTTAGATCTTTAGTGAATTACTGTGTTCTGTGTTAAGACTATACTGGCTTAGTTATCACAATTAATTATTACGGGAGTTTCAGTTTATTTTGGTTTTAAAACGGTCTTTAGAATTGCTCTTAGATAAAGGGCTTCTTATGCAGAATGTTAAAGCCCTATAAATTCCACCTCACATATATACAATCTGCTGCTTTTTAGATTTCCATGAAATAAGAGGCCCATCTTTTGATAGTCGAAAACAATATCCAGTTATATTTTTTCGATCTTCATCGCCCCCCCCACCCCAATCTGAATCTGAAATCCCTTCTAATTTTAGAGGACTTGTTTATTTTCTAAACACTAAATGCTGTTCCTTAGTTCCTTTTAGGGTACTAGTGCACTTATTGATCCGGCTGAAATAATAACGTTATTATTTAAAAAGCCATTCTTAATATGGAGAGGGAAGGGTGTTTTGTAACTATTCTATACTTTTAACCTTACAATTGAATAAACAAAAACATAGAACTTTAATTAAACTTGGACATACGATTTAAAAAAATAGCGCGGATCAGTAAGTGCACTAGCGCCCTTTTTAGATAACGAAGGACATTTTTAGCTCTGTTTAAACTCTTCATTGTCGGTCTTGATAATTTTTGTGATAGTTTTGTTACAGTGTAACACATGTCAGGTCTCGTAGCAATCATTAAGTATATAAGGCTTCCTATTATCTCTCGGTATAGTTTTTCGTCAATTATTTCATATTATTCTGTGTCTGTATTTTCATTTATATCATTTTCAACCGATGTAGTGTGTTTCTTGCATTTTTGCACTCTAAACATGAATAGGATTTTATCAATGTACTCCGATTGATTCATTTTAATAATTTCTTTTTCATGAATAAATTGTGTGCCCAGAAACCATGATATCTGGCCAAGATCGGTCATTTTTAATTTTATTTAATCTGTTCGTAACATCGGTTAACATTATGTCACAATTTTATGCGGTTAAAATATCATCGACCCATAAAAATAAAACCAATAATTTCTCTTTATTTTGGGTCTATAAACAAGGGTATACTGTGCACTGTTTGAATTGTTATTTAATTATAATCATGAAATACTTGATTCCAAATTCGTCCGTTTTGTCACAAACCGTATATTGTTTTGTTAAGCCTCCACGCGCAATTTATCTTTTTTTATTATTCTGTATCCCTCTGGAGTGGTAATATAAAATTCACAGTCTATCGGGCATTTAAATAAGCATTTTTACGCCCATTTAGTGGGTGTTAAGGTTATATTGCGATGCGATTTGTAATAAAATTCTGATTATGGTTAGGTTTGTAGTCGATGAAAACGTTGAAAAATATTTTATGCCATAAATCTGAGAAAATCCCTTGGCAACAAATCTTGCTTTGTACTGTTCAACGTCTGACGCTGTAGTCGTTTTTGTAAAGACCTATCGAGAAGAAATTACATGTTTATCTTTTGGGGGAAGCACTACCGAACAAGTATTATTTTCTGTTAATGCATCTATCTCATTTTCCATTGCTAATAATGTTCTGAATTAATTGTTTCGTTAAAGCTATTTGACGTATTATCCATGGAATAGCAATAGTCGACTTAATAGTCTCTCAAATTGTCGACCAGGGTAAAAAATCGAGTCCACTTCTACTTCATTTGGGGTAAGGGTCTAACGTTTAACATCAGCATCATCACTGTCATCATTATTAATATTTTTGTCCGCGTCAGCGTCGACTTCATTGTCATCACTTTATTTATGAATTTGGGGAAATATTAATTCATCCTCTTCATATAATGGATTTTCGTCTTTGAAATTAAACGTGTCTGTGAATTTTACATATCGTATTCTTTTTATTTTATTTTTGTCTGGAAAAAAATACCAAGTAGGCTAGGCTGTCTTTGTCGTACCCAAAGAATATACCTCGACCGGTTTTGATATTTAATTTACTTTGCTTATCTATAATGGCGAAGAAAGTTGAATCAAATATATGTATTCTGCTTAAATTTGGCTTTCTATTGCAGAAAGTTTGGTATGGGGTTTTGGATAGTCTTTTGTTAAAGGACCGGTTGCGTATATATGCAGCAGTTATTAGTGCATACGTCCAGAAGTGTTTTGGAAGTTTTAATTCAATGGGTAGACATCTTGCCATTTCAAAAAGTGTTCGCCGTGATCTTTCAGCGGTTTCGTTTTGGTGAGGTGAATTTGGCGCCGATTTTTCATGTTTGATACGATGGTTAATTAATTAAAGTTCAAAGTCTCTATTAAAAATATTTGTTCCATTGTCAGAGCGAATAGACTTAACTGTGCCGAAGGGGCTATGCCAGCTAAGTATTTTTTTAGTTGCTAGCAAGGCATCTGGTTTGTTCTTTAAGAAATAGATCATTATTAAACCGGAATAATCGTCTACAAAATTCAATGCATACCTGAAGTTTTCTCTGCCCATCGGTTCCACGAGACCGTCCAAGTCACAATACACCAATAATAGGATTTTCGTGGCCTTCTTGTCTGGCATTTTGTTTTGGTACTTTGCCATTTTTCCCTGTGTACAAATGTCACAGTTTGTCAAGTTTTTAGAAGTTTATATTTCCATTCCGTCAATCATATTCGGCAACTTTTTGATATCTGGAATCTTGCAGTGCTCAAGAATTTTATGGCATGTTTGTAAACAATGGCAGGCGGTTTTTCATTCCGGTACACCAGTTTTTATTTATTCGGGCTAAAGTTAAAATTTGCTCCTTGTTTAGTAGGGGCTTGTACAGAAAATATATTTTGTTTAAATTTTGGAATTAGGAGAGCGGGTACTCCTTGGGCGTTGAGTTCCATGGCGACCAGCAGAAAAATTTAATGAGTAAATATTTTACTACAACAGAACACCGACCAATAAAATTTGTTCTTTCAGGTTTTCGGGGTCGCTGACAACAAATCTGATATTCAACCCCGTCGCAAATTTACCGTTTGCCTGATATTAACCCGCTGAACCCTCGCACTATTGTGCCAACTCACTGCCACCGTTTATGCTATTCTTACATGACGCCTTCACGCATGGACGCGCGTAGTAAGGTGACTTGTCACATCGCGGAATAATTGTTTAGCAGACATTTAAAATAACAAGAAAGTTTTCAAAAACAAAATGTGGTTCATTTTTCTGTGTTACGTAGTTTTTGATGCTTTTTTTAATTAAGTTTTTTTATTACGTTTTCACGAGCGGTCTACAAAAGCATTTTTATTTTTCGTTTTTTTTAAAGATTTTTTTTTGGAATGGGGTTTTCACTTATAAAACTTGTACAACATTTAACAGATGCTTCTGCAGTTTAATTTATCGGTTTTCCGTAAGTAACGCGCCGACATACACTGAGCAGAAAAACTGTTTAATTTTTCACAAAAAATTCTATTTATATTGGGGGGGGGGGTTTAGGTGAGTTAGCACAAAATAGTGCGAGTGTTCAGGGGTTAATACCATGCAAACGGTAAATTTGCGATGGGTTTGAATATTAGATTCGTTGTCAGCGACCCCGAAAACCAAAAAAAAAAAAAAAATTTATTGGTCGGTGTTCTGTTGTAGTTAAAGTAAACATTTACCCATTAAATTTTTCTGCTGGTCGCCATGGAACTCAACGCCCAAGGAGTACCGAAGAACGTTTTCCAGAATACAGAAACAAAGTTCACTTTTATTATTCCTTAGCGAGATTTTAGCATCGTCTCTCTTCAAAACGATATCGTTTAATCGACTGCAGTCGGCTAGCTCTACAAAGTAACTAAAGTTGGGATCAAAATTGATAAAATCCGATTCCTTCGTTATGACATGCACCATTGCCCCACAATCGACATGAAAGGTGTTACTATTTGTTGAAGTGTCAAACGTACATGACAATAAAAATGTATGTTCGCTAATGGAGTTCTCCACATTTTTGATGGAGTCCCCTTTGAAATTCTTGTGATTGGTTCGCTTACAATTGGCGAAAGTGCCAATATTATTCCGAACGGAATTTATATATAAAACGGGAGGGGGGGGTAATGCCCTTTACTCCCGTTAAATTTATTATCAAAATAACAGATATTGTTATTTGTAATACTGCGCTGGCGAAATCGTCAATATTCCAAACGGAATTAGTTAATTATAAATAACATGCTGACGAACATGATTAAAGAGTCTACTTTAGGCTAAGCTCTACAAATAGTCGGGTTATATCATTATTACCAAATTCGAAATTCTCGAGCTACTAAATGATGCCTAACATATAGGGGGGGGGGGGTAATCCCTTACCTTCCCTTAAGATTTTTTTTCCATGCAGTAGCTTCTAGTGGGGCCTCTCGATGCCATATTAGTGGGTAATTGTTACGGCTTTACCTTATCATGTGTTACAAAAAAAAAAAAATTCTTCGTTTCTTTTTCTCTCTTAGTTTCCCCTCTCTGTCCTGCTCTAAGTAAATCTGACGACCTAGTTCACAAATTCCAAAATTTCATCATGACAAGTTTCAAGAAAAAATACACAACTAAACCCGGTTCTCCAACTTCCAACGTAGACCCCTACTACCATGTCTCCTTCTCCAACATCAGGGGTCTACGTTCTAACCTTCCAGAGGTTGAAACCCAATTACAGGAGACTAAACCAGACCTTTTATTTTTAAGTGAAACTGGCATTGGACAGGCTATTTCCCTAGAAGAGTTCGCAATTAAAGGATACTCTAACTTAACTTCTAAATCTCACCACCAAGATCGCCATGGGCATGGAATATGTGCCTATATTAAAGATGGCTTTCCATGTGGTAGGGACATCTCCAGGGAAGATCCTAACTTACCCTATATGTGCTTCCGGGTTGCTTTAGCTCACACTACTGCATTTATATTTACTCTCTATCTCCCCCACAACAGCGGAGTTACTATCTTTAAAAGCATATCTGAGAAAATTGACCAAGTCCTATCTGCTTATCCTTCAGCTAACATTCACGTATGTGGAGACTTCAATGTTCACAACGTGGAATGGTTGACCCACTCAAACAAGACCAATGATGAGGAGAGGTTCTGTCATGATTTCTCCATTGTTTATGACCTCACTCAGATTGTTCATGAACCCACCCGTGTGCCCGACAATGACAGCCAGTACGCGAGCCTACTAGACCTTTTTCTCACAACTTGCCCTGAACTATGTTTAGTTTCTGTTCTGTCTCCTCTTGGATCTTCCGACCACTCTGTTGTATCAATTAAGATAAAAATGAAATGTAATAAGTCCCCAGACGTACCTCTCCATCGTACAGTATATCAATACACTAAGGCTGACTGGGATAGCTTCCGTACATTTATATCGGATCTACCTCTGCATTCCATGTTTAAAAAGGATGTGTCCTCTATAGTATCAGACCTGACGGAATGGTTAATTGTAGGTATAGACCGTTTTATACACTAGAAAAAGTTCCAGCAAAAACCTAACAGCCAGCCATGGTTTTCTCTCCAGAATGTGCTGCTGCCATTGTGCACAGAAATCACTTTTTCCACTGCTTCCAACGTAATAGATGTATGGAAACTAAAGCCGCTTTCAGGACTGCCAGAGCAACCATTGTAAGAAAGTAATAAAGAACGCAAAAGAGTTGTATGCTCAATCCGTTAAGTCCAAAGTAGCTGAGCAGCGGCTTGGTTCCCACCAGTTTTGGCAAATAGCAAACAGAATCCTGAACAGAAGCATGTGCTCTATCCTAACTATCATCAATGGACCTGAGGAAATCTCGTCAGCATCAGACAAAGCCAAACCCTTTGCCAAGAACTTTGCAGCTAATTCTACACTTTGCGACCAAGGCCACCAATCCCCAATATTTCCTCCTGTATCAGAAAACACGCTATGTGATATACATATATCTGTACGTGATGTTGCCAAGCTAATCAAAAACCTTGATTCCAGTAAAGCAACTGGCCCTGACGGTATTCCAATTATAGTACTCAAAAAACTTAAACCAGAACTAGCGCCCATACTTACAAAACTGTTTAAACATTGTCTTAAGGAGAATAGCTTCCCATCACCCTGGAAAATTTCATTAGTATGCCCTGTATTTAAGAATTCAGGTGATCGCTCATCCCCCTCTCAGTACAGGCCAATAAGTCTCCTGTGCGTCATGAGTAAGTTGTTGAAATCTGTGTTAAATACAGAAGTAATCAACCATCTCAACAAAAATAACCTTAGTGACACTCAATATGGTTTCCGTTCTGCTAGATCTACAGCAGATGTGCTTACAGTTATCTCTCATAGCATTAGCAAATCTCTCGATGGAGGCAACCTTTCTAGGGCAATTGCTCTTGACATATCTAAGGCCTTTGATAGGGTATGGCATAAAGGTTTACTTCACAAGATCTCCAGCTATGGTATAGCTGAAAATGTCTTCTCAATTATTAAATCATTTCTTTCTGATAGGTTCATAAGAGTAGTAGTTGAAGGGCAAAAATCAGAAGCTCACAGTATTAATGCTGGTGTCCCTCAGGGGTCCATCCTGGGCCCAACTCTTTTCCTGATCTACATTAATGATCTTCCAAATCACATCCTTACATCATTTGTAGACATTTATGCTGACGATACTACCATTTATGGTAGCACATCTAAGACAGTAAATGACAAAGTTCTCTCCGATTCTCTCTCCTCTGATCTTGAGCACGTGGTACAATGGTGAAAGGAGTGGCTGGTTACTTTTAATGCATCTAAAACCAAGCTTCTCTCTTTACATCATCAACATTCTGATCCACATCTGGCATCAATTGATATGAATGGCTTTCGTCTTCAGGAGGCCTCAAGTTTTGACAAGCTTTTGGGCTTGACCATTACTCCTGATCTTAAATGGAACACGTACATCAAATCTGTTGCCAAGGCTGCTGGAAAAATGGTGGGATCTTTCTATCGATCCGGTAGATATCTCACTGCTGATGCAATTCTCTATCTATATAAGAGCCAGGTACGTCCAAGGATGGAATACTGTTGCCACATCTGGGCAGGAGCTGCTAGAAAGGACTTGTCCTGCCTTGATAGAGTTCAAAATAGACTTCGTAGCCTCATAGGAGATGTCCTTTTCTCTTCCTTGCAACCTCTATCTCACAGAAGAGATGTTGCGAGTTTGTCTCTGATGTATCGTTATTTTCATGGAAAGTGTTCGACTGAGCTTCAGTCTATGGTCCCCCCTCGCCAAACTTTCATAAGAAACACTCGTCTAGCTGAAAACACTATCAATAATTCCCCCAATCTTTATCTGTGCCTAAACCTAAACGTAGATTCCATGAACAAAGCTTCTTTCTTAGAACTGCACGCCTGTGGAATTATCTTCCGTTTTCCTGCTTTCCGGCTGACTACAATATGATTGTGTTCAAGTCTAACGTAAATAAGTTCTTGATGAGCCGTTCCACATAAGTTATCAAATTTACCGAATTTTCATTACTAATAATTACTATATTGTCCAATTTCTACTATACACTCTTTAATCCTTATCCTTGAGTGGCCTCTTGGCCTTGATAATGTGGTGATGACTGTAAAAAAAAAAAAAATTCACATTCATTTGAAAAATAACAATGTACACACCATTAATACATTAAAACATGGCATCAAAAATACAAATCAAATATTAGCAATCTCAATTTCAATTTAATCGATTAATTTAATTTATCAATATAACACAATTAACATTTTAAATTGCGAAAGAATCATTAATGGATAAATACTGAGGTTTTTTTTTTGACGTCTACAGAATTTGAACCGAAGTTTTTTTTTTTTTTTTTTTTTTTTTTTTCTAGGACGTATACAATCTTTGTGGGATCTTAAATTCGGGAAAAAATGCAATTAAGATACGCTAGCAATCTACGACCAAATATAAGGTCGAATTAAATTATTATCTAACGTTACTTAAAACGTGAGAAGAATTTCAAAACTTTTTCCTTATTCATTTTTTAGAAGTGCACTGCAACAAATATCACTGTCTTATAGATTTTTAAACATAAGTTACTGCAACGAAATAATTACATTTGATTTAACGAAACAGAACAATATTTATCATTAATTTCTTCCAATTAAGAGGAAAAAAATTTTCTGCTCGTCTTAAATCAAGAATTTATAAATATATATATATATATATTTTTTTTTTTTTCACTAGCGTTTAAACTGATTCTAGATATTTGCATTAGTGAGGATAGGATCTCAAAAAAAATTAAAAAAAAAAAACAAAAAAAAACGAGAATCTTAGATTTTTCAGTAAAAACGAGAATCTAACCTAGCATGTTTTTGCAAAAAAAAAAAAAAAAAAAAAAATGTGATGTAAGAAATTTCTTCCCTACATACCCAATTTCCTCCCTGCAGATAGCAAATGAAACTCCACAAACAAAGCCATACCTTTAACTCAAATTTTATTCAAGATGTATCAGAAATGAAAGTTCTTTGATCATGGTGTCTTTGCAAAAACAGTGGCTGAATTTGCTATCCATTGCAATGGAGCCGTTAGTTATGATTCCTCTGTGGGAATGTTAGTTCGTGGTTTCCTTAGAAGGATATCCATGTTGTACATGGTGAACACGGCGTGAATGTTGTCGCCCAATATGGCATATTTTGGGACCTCGTGGTCTTTTTTTTTTTTTTTTTTACATGGGGGTCACCACTTATCAAGGCCCGAAGGCCACTCAGGGAGAAGGGTTATTGCGTGTACAGTAATCAATGAGATAGTAGTGTAGTAATCATTAGTATTGGGGGTTTTGATAGAGTGTCTTACTTAAGGGGGCGGTTTGTCAGGAGTTTGTTTATATTGGACTTGAAGACGTCCAAGTTGTAGTCAGGTGGGAAACAGGCAAGCGGCAGAGAGTTCCACTGGCGTGCAGTTCTAAGAAAGAAGCTTTGCTCATGGAATCTACGTTTTGATTTAGGCACAGATAAAGAGTGGGGAAAATTATTGACAGTAGTTTCAGCCAGATGGGTGTTTCTCGTGAAAGATTGGCGAGGGGGGACGAGGGATTGGAGCTCAGACGAGCACCTTCCATGGAAATAGCGATAAAACAAAGACAGGCTTACAACGTCTCTTCTGTGGGAGAGAGGTTGCAGGGAAGAGAAAACGGCATCCCCCACTAAACCATGAAGTCTATTTTGTACTCTGTCAAGGCAGGATAGGCTGTTTTTAGCAGCTCCTGCCCAGATGTGGCAGCAGTACTCCATCCTTGGACGTACTTGGCTTTTATAAAGATAGAGAATTGCATCAGTAGTGAGATATCTTCTGGAGTGGTAGAAGGATCCCACCATTTTCCCAGCATCCCTGGTAACAGATTTGATGTACGTGTTCCATTTTAGGTCAGGAGTAAAGGTCAAGCCCAGAAGCTTGTCAAAACATGGAGCCTCCCAAGACGAGAGCCATCCATTTCAATTGATGCCAGATGGGAATCCGAGCGTTGATGATGTAAAGATAGAAACTTGGTTTTGGATGCATTAAAAGTAACCAGCCACCTCTTCCCCCATTGTACCACGTGCTCAAGATCAGAGGAGAGAGAATTAGAGAGAACTTTGTCATATATGGTCTTTGATGTGTTGCCATAGATCGTCGTGTCATCAGCATAGATGTCAACGAATGATTTAAGTATGTGTTTTGGGAGATCATTGATGTAGATCAGGAAGAAAGTTGGACCCAGGATGGACCCCTGAGGAACTCCAGCATTAATACTGTAGGCCTCTGATGTCCGCCCATCAACCACTACTCTTATGAACCTATCGGAGAGAAATGATTTAATGATTGAGAAAACATTTCCAGTAATACCGTAGCTGGAAATCTTGTGAAGTAAGCCCTTATGCCATACTTTATCGAAGGCCTTAGATATGTCAAGAGCAATTGCCCTGGAAAGGAAACCTTTGTCAAGAGATTCACTAATCCTGTGTGATATAACCGTTAGCACATCTGCTGTAGATCTTGCAGAGCGGAAACCATATTGCCTGTCACTAAGAAGGTTGTTTCTGTTGAGGTGGTTGACTACTTCTTTATTTAATATGGATTCCAACAACTTACTCATGACACACATGTACTGAGAGGGAGATGACTTTTCACCTGAATTCTTAAATACAGGGGATACTGATGAGGTTTTCCAGGGTGTTGGAAAGCACTTTTCCTTAAGGCAACGCTTAAACAGTTTTGTAAGTATGGGGGCATTTCTGGTTGGAGCTTTTTCAGCACTATAACTGGAATGCCATCAGGGCCAGTTGCTTTACTAGAATCAAGGTTCTTGATTAGCTTGGCGACCTCACGCACAGATATTTGTATGTTGCATATCGTGTTGTCTGTTATAGGAGGAAATACAGGGAGTTGATGGTCATTGTCGCATAGGGTAGAATTAGCTGCAAAGTTCTTGGCAAATAGTCTGGCCTTGTCTGATGCTGACGAGATGACCTCAGGTCCATTGATGATAGTTGGGATAGAACGCACACTTCTGTTCAAGATCCTGTTTGCTATTTGCCAGAACTGGTGGGAACCAAGCTGCTGCTCAGCTACTTTGGATTGAACAGACTGAGCATATAGCTCCCTTGCATGTTTTATTACTCTTTTACAGTGGTTGCTGGCAGTCCTGGAAGCAGCTTTAGTCTCAGTACATCTATTACGTTGGTAGCTATGGAAAAAGTGAAGGAATAATTTCCCATAATCAAATATATCAAGCCGAACATTGTAAAATAAGTTCAGCAATTGTGTTGTCTTTGTATTTAGAGAAATGTCCTTCGTCCACCCACTGCATGGTGTCCAATGAAGGTAAAATCCTGGCATTCTATAACAGAGCACCGCTGTGTGAGTCTTTACCGTTCTGTGTTCATTTGTCAGACGGAAAAATAGCGCACATGTAATACAAAATTGGTGCCAAACTGGCGCATTCAAATTAAACCAATCAAAGACCGTCTAGCAAATCATGTTAGGTGGACAAACAAAATAACGTTGGTTATGGAATTTCTCACAAGGCTATAGAGATTAACATACTGCCATTAATAACTTCGCCAGACATTTTTTATCAATTTGCCACTGTTTCAGTCCTTAAAATATAATCTGTAATCGTCTTGGCTTCCATACGTTTTAGAGACGTCAGTTCAGTATATAAAGAGATACTTTGTGGGTTTCCTTTCGATAAATAGTGCTCTCTTAATATGTTAAATGCTTCGCAGCCATCGTCTAAGGTTTCTCACATTACCAGAGATAGATTTCTATCATCTCAGCACTGTATTAATTCCGCAAAGCCAGTTGCTTTCTTTTCAATAAACTCAGGGTCGTTTCTTTTTTCAGATTGTGCTGTGTAACTTTTCAATTGTAAATATCCTAAAGAATTCACTTGTCACAATTCGAATTTCGATTCCGACCTATCGAAGTAAAGTCTTCCGTCGGGTCAATAACCTCTTGAATTGGAAGCCATGTTTAATTTCAGAAGAGTTTCCGATGGATAGCTATTCTGTACAAATCCCGAAGATGAAGAGTTTTCGATGGGTAGCTGTTTTGTACAACTCCTGGTGATGATTTTTTTTGTGGTAGCTGTTCTGTATAAATCTCGGACTTTAAAAGTTTGCAAGCAAAGAGAAAAAGATCTTTCTCGTGTGGACACGAAAAATTATGTGCCGGAATACTAAAAGATTCAATACTAACCCTCTCAGATACGATTGCCTCAGAATACAAGGATGGTAATTCATTGTCATGATGGATAATGAAAGAATTATATTACTGGAAATAGGGAAGTAAGCCATTTTTAATAGTACATTTGTTGGGAGGGAGGGGGGGCGATAACCTGCGGTCTACCGAACCTCATAATGTCAAAATCAATATGTAAAACGCCAGCTACCCCGAGCCATTCAGTCATAACATTACTTCTACTGCCTTCACACCCCGTACACACACCACTTCAACATATATACTGGAAGCTTAGTTCGTATATACACATATATCATTCATAAAAAAATTGTTTGATGTTTCGGTTAATGTACATTTTTCTTTTTATGTTTTCTGAACACGCAATACAAGTAAAGCGAATGTTGAGATGAAGATTGTAACAAAGAGAATGGAAAAAAACCCAATTAATTTAAAGGAAAAAAATGAATTTGTAAAAAATTGTTAAGTGTCAGTAAAACGTTGTGAAAAGACCAACTTTATAAAAAAAGAAAGAACAGGAAATAGCAGAGTTTCTAAGAAAGCAATTCAAAGCAATGTAATTGTGATTCAAAGCAAGGTATCTGATATATACATATTGAATGGACAGTCTAAAGAAGTATATTAAGTTGGTTTGGGGAAATCTGTTATAAGGGCGCGTTTTCTTTTCTTTTCTTTTTTTTTTTTTTTTTTTCACAAGTCGGCAGATTCGCAAAATATTCCACTGTGCAAGAAAACTAGAATGCAAGTTTTGTTTGCCTTTAATTTATTTATCTTCACTTCCGTTTTTTTTTTTTTTAACTTCTGAAAAAAAAAAAAAATGTTTGAAAGATCATTTTTCAGATTTCATCAATTATATAAAACTTTAGTTATGTAACTAGAACGCCGCTCGGCGTTGCCCGGTCGTAAGATATGCTTAAATATATTTTTAATGTATGCAAATTTAGTATTTATCATTATAGAGCCAATTCTCTATTGATTATTATATTGTACCCAATATACAGAAGGGATTTCAAGAGTTAAAAAATATATGACTTGAGTACTATCAGCTAGAATCGAAACCAAAACATACAGCCTTAGTCGTTATGTTTAAAAAGTTTGCTAGAAATGATGTCATGCCGTTAAAATGTGAGACGGTGGCAAACAACCTCAGAGTTTAAGTATAATTATAGATAAACTAGTAGCAATACCTGGCGTTGTTTGGGATTAGAAGAGGGGCCCTGTGTTTTACCCAGCTCAGAACTCCGTATTATTTTTCTTTATTCGTTTTATTATTATTTAAAAAAAAAAAATTTTTTTTTAATAATTTTCACTTTTATTTAAGTGGGGAGAAAAATATTTAATCATTGTAAGTGTGAGAGTATGCACGGTGACATTTATTGAAGTAAATTTTAAAGTCGAATTTACTTGAAAGAAAAATTTTACTTTGTTGTGCTTTGAACTTGTACCAAAAAAATCTTCGTTGATTAGTTATTTTTCTTCTTTTTTTTTTTTTAATTTTTCATCACAGAACAGATACTACACTTTGATCTTGGCCCGAATTGTTGTTTTAGGGGTGAGGTATGCACGAGCCGACTAAAGCTATGATCATTGCGAGACAAATTCTCGGTTGATCTTCCCTCCTATTGCTCTATCTTGATAGTGAGACCGGCGCTATTGCCTTGTGAATTAAATCGGTTGAAAAACGAGGTAGCCAAACCATCAGAGTCTTCTCGTTAGAACGATTTTCCCAAGTCTGAAGATCCGACATCTTGAATGGATCGTGATGCTGGAGATGCGGCCTGTAACAAAAAAGTATGCAAATCTGTCGGAAACATTGGTGATTGGTGTACGTATGTTTGTTAGCTTTTTGTCCCACATGGTAGCAAGTGGCGTGAGGTGCACGGGCGTGCGCCTCCCAAAAGGGAGGCGGCTGGTTCGTCGAACCTTTCAGCTCGAGAGCTGGTCCGAAAAGAAAGAAACTGCGTATTGCTCTTGCTTTTATAGGTGTTTCCGGTGGTCTTTTGCGCATGTGTGGATTTCCTTTGAAAGAGGAAGTGACGTTGCCCATGTGTGCGTACGTGTGCGCGTATGTGAGTACATGTGTGTACGTTAACGTGTGTATACACGTGAATGTGAGTGTATGTACGCGAACGTGAATATATGTACGTGTGTGGACGTGCACGCGTATGTTTGTGTGCGCGTATGTATATGACAAGTAATATAGCTTGAGATGTGAACGCGTGTTTTTGTGTGAGACAACAAAAGGCTCGCGCAGAACCCTTCAACCTATCAAATATCAGCATCACGAAGTGGCCAAGATTCAGGTTCATAAAATTGTGTATGTTTATGCAGAGAAGGTACCGTGCTATTTTGAAAAATATTATTTTCAAGTTAAATTTAAGCTTTACAGTATCTTTTGATTGTTGTGAGAAAAATAAGTTAAAACGACTTACATGTAATGAAAAGGTTGGTTATCGGAGGAAGGTCGATTTCATCTTTGACTTTAGGAAACCTAATCACATTCTTGGCTCTAGTTTGATACTTTCTGCTGGAAGGAAGTGATTTGCATATGTGTCTGTTACCGGTTATTTAAAAGCATCACTTCATTCCTTCAGGAAGGTTAGAATGTTCTTACGACGGTTAAACTTCTAAGGAACCTTTACTTGTTAGCTTTACTAGAGTTCGCGTGCACTTGTTTATAGGGTACTCATGCACTTATTGACCCGTGCTGAAATAATAACGTTATTTAAAAAGTCATTCTTAACATGGGGAGGGGAGGGTGTTTAGTACCTATTCTGTACTTTAAGCTTACAATTGAATAAAAAAAAACATATCATAAAACCTTAATTAAACTTGGAAATACGATTTTAAAAATAGTGCGGATCAGTAAGTGCATTAGCACCGTCTATAGTATAGTTTAAACTTGTGTTATTTGACTCCCGTTAGAGTTGGGGTCGCGACTTAACAATATTTACACCACACCCAATTCTAATCTACCTTCCAACTGTAGTGCCGGAGAATTTTCGGTATTATTAAATTGTTAGATGAAAGTACAGAATAGTTACAAAACACCTTTCAAACCACATGTTAAGAAAGTGTAGGGAAAACCGTAACTTACCTGTTTTTCCTCTAAGAAAAAAAAAGGTTAAAATACCGACGTCGCATTTATATGTATAACGATCATGCCAATTTACCAGTGAGATATGCAAATTAGAGGCGAAGGAGTTGTTGAACGAGTGTAAAAGAGGAAGAAAAAGGAACCGCCGGCGAGTGGGAAGACAGCCTGTTGGGAGAACGCGTGTCGAAACGAAACTATTGAAACTAAATCAGAAAAGACAGAACAACAAATTTGACTCGGTTCATATACTGTAGAAGCTATTTCGGCCTTTTTATATCACCTTTCGGCCATGGAAATGGGCAAATGGTTGCTCTCTTAGTAAACTGAATAACAGTGTGCAAGAATACACGATGCCTTATTATGCCAGAGATGCCTATGAGAAAGAAATTCAACGGTGGTAGCAGAATGGATGGCTGGTGCCATATTCAAAAGAAGGCGTACAGGAGCAGAAGCACAAGGTACGTCCAGTTCTTGATTACCGGGAATTGAACGAACGTGTGGATGCCTTCACTGCCAATGCAGAAGTGTGTGCACAGAAACTAAGAGAGTGGTGGCGACAAGGAGTTAACGTGTCGCTTATGGATCTGCAGAATGCATATCTTCAAATCCACGTTGACAAAGCATTATGGCGATTTCAAACGGTTATTTTCAGGGGCCATCACTTTTATCTCATGCGGTTGGGATTCGGGCTGAATGTGGCGCTACTTATGAAGTCTGTAATAGACGCGATCATATCTCATGACCATGCAATCAAAAATGCCACATCAGCATATGTGGGTGATATTTTCATTAATAAAGGATAGTTCCTGCATCATGCGGGCAACGACATTTTTTAATCTATGGCTTGGTTTCCAAGGATCTAGTGCGACTGAAAGACGGAGCCAGAGTTCTGGGTTTGCAAGTCTGGGAGAAAGATGGCACACTGCAATGGAAACGAGGAAGTCCAATTCCAGGAATCCCCGATGAATTGACCTGCTGACGCGTATTTTCTTTGTGGGGAAACTCGTTGGTCATTTTCTCATATGTAGATGGCTTCGGATGGCAGTCGCATTTATCAAGGGCCACGTTATTCCTCTTCGAAGAAGTACCCGACAGAGACGGATACTAACCCCCCCCCTGCCCTTTTTGTGATCATAAGATCATTGGGGGGGGGGTAACTTACCTGAATAGCACGAGTTTCGTTTTTTTTTTTTCCTCTAAGAAAAAAAAGTTAAAATGCCTACGTCGCATTTATATGTATAACGGTCATGCAAATTTACGTGTGAGATATGCAAATTAGAGGCGAGGAAGTTTGTTGAACGGGTATAAAAGAGGAAGAAACAAAAAAAAAATGGAAAAGAAACTACCGGCGAGTGGGAAGACAGCTTGTTGGGAGAACGCGTGTCGAAACGAAACTATTGAAACTAAATAAAAAAAGACAGAACAACAAATTTGACTCCGTTTAAATACTGTAGAGAATGGATTCTTTAATAATAACGTTGTTATTTCAGCACGGTACCTTATCTGCGTAAATACCGAATTGTGTGAACAACTGCGTCCTTGGGGTGAATCAATATTAAAGATAAAAGACTTGAGAATACTTAATTGACGTTATATTTTACGTAATTTCAATCGACAAAAATGTTGCTGGTACTTCGAATTAGACAGCATTGTTTTTTTATTTTTTCATTTTTCTATTTAGAAAATTTATTTCAAAAACTGCAGATCATTGTCGGTTACAACGATTATTGAAAAAAAAAAAGATCATTTTCACACCCAGATGGGATTCATTTCTCGAATATAACAGATGCAATTGAAATCTCACATTTCTACCGTCCTTGACATTCAAGTCTAAAGGAAGGAGATCAAACACCGCGAAATAACTCCAATTCTTTAAAAATGCTAATTGACAATAATTTGCAATTTTTATTAAAATTGGCATGTGTCCCAATCCTATTATTTGACTAACGGTGCGTGGGAAAAGAAATGTGTGACAAAAACAAACAAACAAACAAACAAAGCATTTATCGTATAAACTAGCCGAGTGATAAAAATGTCGTTAAATTTTACTTTACTTGCTACTCAACATTCACCGTTAAATGGACGACGCATATAAATTTTAGGGTATGCTGAAAATGAATATCCCATTTACAGTTTGGGCAGACAAGTAGTTTTCTAGATGTTAAGACTTTTATTATCCAATATAATCCTCTATATTTTCACTAGTGGTCATGTTTTTTTCCCAAACTGAATAAGTACTGGTGCGCATGATTGTTACAAAACACTCCCTACCCATGTTAAGAATGGCGACGGATTCTGAAATTCATTAAGTAATACACTGGATAATACAGGTCCAAAAAGAAAAAAAACTGCTTGTCTGTCCCAAATGTTAATGTAATATTCGTTTTCATCAGAACCGAAAACCTTTAAAAGTCGTCAATTCAAAGGTGAGTGTTAAGTTGCAGTTAAAGGAAAAATTTACCAAATGTCGACGAAAACAATGTCATTCTTTTTAATTTTATTATTATTATTATTATTTTTTTTTTTTTGCAATAGTGACATTTTTTCTATCCTTCTGCGTTTTCTGTATTGGTAGTGTGATTGTAATGTTTTTTTTTTTTTGTTGTTTTTTTTTTCTTTTTTTTTACTGCATCGTCGTGAACAAAAATATATTCACTATCAAAAAGTGTTCTGGGAATATGTGAACTTGTCTTGATACTTGATGTGTATGGGTGAAATGTACTAGGGGCATTCCCAAAAGTAATGTCTCCTAAATTTTAACTCGTCCAAATGGATCAGAGGGGATTGCCAATTGCATTGTGATGATGACTGAACTCCGGCATTTGTGACCTGAAAGTTTCATTTCTCTGTTGCAGATACAGTGACACGCTAAGAAAGCAACTCCTGTCATGGGCGTGCGCTAGAAGCAGAGATGCGTCATTGAATTCCTGGCAAAAGTGCATTCAGAATAGTGGTGACTATTTAGAAAAATAAATTCTAGAGCACAAAAGGTGGCTCGTTATAATGGTACCACTCCTGTCTTTGTAGCTCTTCAACTTTCTGAGTGAAAAAATAGGAGGCTTTATTTTTGGAACAACTGTACGATGTATGTTTGTTGTTAAGATATTGTCTGTGTAACGCTAATGTCTCAAAAACTACTTCTTCTGGTGTGCAACCAAATCCCTGTCTGATGACGTTCCTAATCAATAGTTAAAATCATCAACCCAGTTATTTATGTTGAGTCTCATTGCAAGAAATTTTTTAATGGAAATCGCTCGAGACAAGGCATGAAGCCACTTTGTGCAAGGAGCTAACAAGAACGAAAATTGATTATGGCAATGACAGGAGATGTTTATTGACCTTAGTCTTGAAAAGACTATGGCTGTAGGTAGAAGGAAAACAGTGAGCAGGAAGAGAGTTCCCCAACCTTGCAGTCCTTGGAAAGAAGCTACTGGAATAGGAAGCTGTATTAGAATGAGGTATTAAAACAGCAAATTGATGGAGACCACTATATCAACGAGTCAAACGAGCTGGAACAAAGGAAGCAGGGAATAGATCAGACAATTCTGAGGAACACCTGTCATAATACTATTTGTAGAAAAGACTGTGACTAGCAACATAACATCTGTGAGAGAGAGGTTGCAGTGAAGAAGAAAGTATGGGGACAATCAAATTACAGATGCATTTCAGCAATTTATCATTTAGATGCTTTCAACTATCTGTGAAATCGCTTTACTAAGTCGTTGGAATAAGGAAAGTATGCAGTTGTTCTTATATTCTTAGTGCCTAGAAGGAATTAAATTTGGCGAAAAAATTTGATAGGAACTCTGTGCCCCTGTCGGTCCTGATGAATGTGTATACACCATATGTGGCTATCTACTCTTTCAACATAGTTCTTTGCTACTACGTATACGTACTGAAATGTCCTTTAACGGAACTGCAGTTGGCCAACAAGAAAAATGATTGATAGTTAGCAAATAGCAGTAGCTCTGGCAAAGTAGTTGATTCTTATTGAGTTGTCCTCCTAAATAATCAAATTTTGCCCAATCCCAACCATCGTTACCAATCCCCCAGACAAGCTTATTAACCGATATCTTTGTGTGGCGAATACATAAAAAAGTAAAGGTTCAACAATGTCTATGTGCAGATGAGAAAACCTGTCGTCAGGGTTGCTGAATGTTCCAATGGGAGACTTGATATGACGATGAAAAGTCTGACATCTTTTTTCATCTCAAGCCAAACAAATCTTTCTCTGATCATTTGGCTCTTTTGCTGGGATAGGAAATTTAGTGAAAATAATCCAATATGCGTTGTCACAGTGGAGGTGGGATATAAGGCCTTTAAATGGGTGTTATAGTGTCGCAATAGACATTTTTGTAATGAAATGGGGTTGAAGTGCTTTGCAGGGTCTGTGGAATAGTTGTGTCTGATGTTTATTTCTATGGCGAACAAAGACTTGATTGGTACCATTCTCGTGTTTGTAGCTCTTTAACTTTCTTAATTAAAAAAATATGAGGATTTACTTTTGGAACAACCATCGTACAAATGTCGTCGTATGGTGCATTAAAAATATTAAAATGTAGTCGTATGGTGTCGTTAAATAGTTTGTACTTGTTCTACAAAGTGTGTCAGCTACTACGTTTGGAGCACCTTTTATATGTTTTATTTCAGTTGAGAACTGGGAGATACCTATACTTCTACCTATATAAGAGCCTGGTACGTCCAAGGATGGAGTATTGTTGCAACATCTAGGCAGGAATTGCTAGGAAGACTTTATCCTGCTTTGACAGAGTTCAAAATAGACTTCATAGCCTAGCGGGGGATGCCCTTTTCTCTTCCCTGCAACCTCTTTCTCACAGAAGAGACGTTGCAAGCCTGTCTCTGTTTTATCGTTATTTTCATGGAAAGTGCTCGTCTGAGCTCCAATCTATGATCTCCCCCTCGCCAAACATTCACGAGAAACACTCATCTAGCTGAAAAAACTATCAATAATTTCACCCACTCTATCTGTACCTAAACCTAAACGTAGATTCCATGAAAAAAGCTTCTTTCTTAGAACTGCACACCTGTGGAACTCTGTTCCGTTTATCTGCTTTTCAGCTGGCTACAATATGGTCATCTTCAAGTTCAATGTAAACAAGTTCTTGATGAGCCGTTCTCCTTAACTAATCAAATTTTACCAAATGTACGCTTCTAACGATTACTATATTGTCCTTTTGACCATTGTACACTCTTTAACCCTTATCCTCGAGTGGTCTCTAGGCCTTGATAAGTGGTGATTCCTTTGTAAAAAAAAAAAAAAAAAAGAAAAGAAAGAAACTGGGATATGTATTCCAGATGACGAGTGTGTATTTGTCCGGATGTGAAGGAAATGCATATGTTATGTGTTTGTGTTCTGTGTATATGGTGAATTGTCTGCCTTTGAGCACGTGTTGGAAATGTTTGATTGCAAAAAAGCTCTATTGAATATCTGTTGTACTTTGTGTTTGGCTGAAATGGATACTTTGGTGCTATTTACCTCCTGATATAGTACTGCGATTATAGTTGATGTGTTGGCATCAATAGCTAGGATTAATTTAGCCTTAACGTTGTTGGATTAGGGTTAAGATTTTTAGCCTCAGCATTGTTGGATTAGGATTAATGTTGTCAGTGAAGTATGATGTAAGTTTTTGATGTGGATTTGACTTTATTGAGTGCGTAAAGTTTTTTTGTGTTAAGTATAAGTTTTTTCCCACTGTATTGGATTCTTTGGACCGCTGTTCTCACCTTGAGTGTCATTTTCGCAATGTTTCAATCGATGTAAGCTTCAACCCTCTTCAGGTGTATTTTATCATACTCAGTGATCTTTTTGTTGGACTAGGGGATCTGCACAGAATTTCGAATGGGATTCTTTATTTAATCTAGGGGGGGGTAACATACTCTTATTCTGTCAGCTATATCTGGATATAAGTCCTAAGTAATTCACAATTGTATTTCTGAGTGTCGCCCTCACTGAGGAATGAACCATCAACCCCCCCAGAAGAGTGTAACTTTACAACTGAATTTACCAAGTACTTTATCCACTACGCCACTACAATAAGTACATTGCGCTTTTTTCATTATTTATTGTGTAGAAATTTTTAAATCATTTTTAGAATCAGAAGTAAGGCTAAAAATATATCAATACTGATGCCTCAAAATGTTCTGACTGTTTACCATTCCGACAAATTGTCCCAACACTAATATATATATATATATATATATATATACATATATTCGGTAAGAAAAATGCAATTTCCGATGAAGACAACAACACCTCAAAGTCTGGGTTTCCGTAAAGAAAGATGAAGGAAAACCCACTCCTCACAGATTCGTTATAAAAACAATCGCCTCAAAACTCCACTGATCTTCACACTCAATAACAACACTGCCTCGTAGTTTGCTACACACCATCTGCCAAGTGGTCTCCTACTGTCACCTTTATGTCAGCAAATGCCAACCAATTTGCATATGGCTAAGTTCATCTCTCGCCAATCCTTGCAGCTGGGAATTGCAAACATATAGCTCCAGTTCTATTAAAATGCAAAAATAAAGGATCTGTTTAGTGTTGAATTGAAAAGATAAAAATAATTTGAAAAACATCTTGTGACATAATTCAATCTAAATAACACGTGGACGTAACCATTCTTCACTAATGACTATAAAGTATGTTTGAATGTATTCTGGTTGTTATATTAATGGTCACAAGATCTCATATATAATTTTGAGAGGACTCTAAAACTGTTTACAGGTCGGGTAACAGTTAACGGCAACGTCCTTAAGGCAGACTATGAATGACTTTACAAATGATGCAATCTCATCGGAGATGGATGTATTTTTTTTTTTTTTACTTAAGGGTTACCGGTAATCAAGGCCTGACAGTCAATATAGGATAAGGATTAACGATTGTTATGTAGATGATAAAACAACCCCGTAATGATCAGTAGTGGTGGAACTTGGGCAGGGTTTAATCATGTAAGGGTTCAGCAAGAACTTATTTACATTAAACTTGAAAACGACCATGCTTTAATCAGCTGGGATACAGTCCCAGCGTATTTTGTTTAATAGAAAGTCCGTTATAGGAAACTATCTTTGCTCATGGAAATTTCGCTTAGTTTTCGACACAGATATACAGTGAGAGAAATTGTTGAGAGTTATTGTTGATAGGCGAATGTTTTACTGGGAAGACCATAAATTAATGCTCAATTAATGCTCAGCTGAGCACTTACAATGAAAATAACGACAGAGCAGATATAGACTAGCAATGTCTCATCTGTGAGAAAGAGGAGGCAAAAAAGTCCTCACCCATTAGATTTCGAACACAGTTTTGTTCCCTGTCAAGGCAGAAAAGAATATTCTTAGCAGATTCTCCGCAGATGTGACAATTTGTTCATTTCAATTTTGGCCAAGTGACGATTTGATGGAGAAAAAATGAAATTTAGTTTTGGATGCATTAAATGTAACTAGCCACTTTTTTTTTATCTACCTCTGCAAGGCAATAGCTGAATCTTTAGAAAATTACCTCTAGTCTATAGTAGAATGCGGATCAAAATAGATGGTCACATTTAATATTAAATAGACAAAGCAACTTAACAAGAAACCTTTTTACGAGGGACGTGCAATAAGTAATGCCCCTGACCCACTTCCAGTTGTCTGATCTAGCTGAAATTTTGCATGTGCAATGATTTATATCTCTACGGGTTATGTGGCAAATTACAGCTATGAACTAATTGTGGTTTCTGTTTTACAGGTGTTTGAACTGAGTCAGGTGTGAAATGGAGCCTGTTGAATGCCGAGCAGTGATCTGGTTTTTGTATTTGAAAGGACGCACACCACAGGAGACTTTTGATAAAATGAAAGAAACTTATGGTGATAATGCCCCATCATATGGCCTTGTAAAACGCTAGCATTGTGAATTCAAACATGGCCGGAAGTCTGTGGAAACAGCTCCCAGACCTGGTCGCCCCCCTTCTGCCATTGATGAGGCATCTGTCCGTCAAATTGAGGCTGCCATTTTGGAAGATTGGCGCATTACTATTCGCCAAATAGCCCAAGATGTCAAGATTAGTACAGGGTCTGTGGAACTATCGTTCATCACCATTTGCATATGCATAAGGTGTCTGCCAGATGGATTCCCAGGTTGCTCCCACCATTCCAGAAGCGAGAATGCGTCAAGTGCTCGAGGATGACTTTGGAGATGTGCCAAGAAGATGAGTCAAAATTTTTCAAAAGACTGATTACACAGGATGAAACCTGGATCCATCACTATGATCCAGAGACCAAAACCCAGTCAATGCAGTGGAAGCGCTTGGACTCACCACCTCCAAAGAAGGCAAGGGTGCAGCCCTCTGCTGGCAAGGTCATGCTCACAGTCTTCTCGGACCAGGACAGAGTAGTGATGACAGATTTCCTGGCAAAGGGTAGCACAATTACAGGAGCCTATTATGCTTCACTTTTGAGGAAATTAAGGGAAGCTATCAAAATCAAGAGGCGGGGCAAGATCAGCAAAGGTACCCTCCTCCTTCAGGACAACGCTCCGGTCCACAACTCGCATGTTGCCAGATCAGAAGCACGGGCGTGTGGTTATAAAATCCTTCCCCATCCTCCCTACTCTCCTGACCTTGCACCCTCTGACTTTCACCTCTTCCTAGCCATGAAGTTATTTTTGAAAGGAAAGCGTTTCCCAGATGATGCAGCCTTGATTTCTGAAGTAACGTCGTGGTTGGATGACCAAGCTGGAGTGTTCTACCAAAACGGTCTCCAGAGCTGCATCAAACGATGGGAGAAATGCATAACTCTGGGTGGTACATATGTAGAGAAAGATTAATAACTGCGCCAAGTTTCCTTGCTCTACTGCTATGGGAAGTGAGTCAGGGGCATTACTTATTGCACACCCCTCGTAACTACTGATTGTCATGGCCGAAACTCTAACGTTCAAACCCAGCAGCATAACATTCTCAGGCTATATGAATAAAATACATATAGTCATTATATGAAAAAAACAGGGGACAGGACAAAAAAAAAATCCGACTTACTTTCTTTTTTAACAAAAGCCTTTACATCTAGTATCACCAATAAGGCATTTTTTTTAATATTTAAACAGTTCATTTCTCCTTCTCCGGCCATGTGAATTTTCGTTTTTACTGTGATGTCACGCACGTGTCTCAAACACATGCTTTTCCAAACACCTTCTCTCTGAACACCACTTTTCCAAACACCACTTCTCCGAACACCACTTCTCTGAACACGCGTGTCCTTTTATCTCTGCTGCGACATCACTTCACACAGCTAGTGTGGTCATTTGCATATCTTTATGCGAGCTATTGTTGTTACCAATGTCAATGGCTCTGTTACATAAATGCAAAGAAGATGCTACCATGTCTGCTGCGAAGAAGGTAGGCTACCAAGCTAGATAACTTTTCATATTTGCAAGTATTTTCATTTCTTACAAAGACACCATTTGTGAGCGTTGTTAGCACATCTGGACTGATACACCAATCACTAACTTCTTCCTCTTGAAAAAGGTGCAACAAAACATTCCTAACCTGGTAGCATTGTCTGCCAAGCTCCGGACATTGTCTCATCACTGCAGTATTGCATATTTATGCTTGTTTTACAATGAGTACTTCCATGAAGTGTGTTCCAATGAAATTACAACATTTATACCACCTAAGCAAAAATAATTTCGACCCAACAGACGAGCAGCAAAATTTCACCCCGTCACTATAAAGGTTCTTTGAGACTAGAAGATGTTTTATGCTTAAAGCTTTTTTCTCAGACCAAAGTAGCCCCATGCTTCAGTGGCAATATGTTTTGTTCTTCCTTAGGCTTGATATAGCATGATTTATTATGAATATTTAAGGGCGCGAAAACATAAGTTTTAACTAATTTTGTTAAGAGACGGATTTAAATTATTCCAAAAATGATAACATTTTACATGATTATAATAATGTCAGATGTCTACTGTTATAATTCATGTGTACATTATTAACATGTTAACTTCTATCACTTTGGTCTGATATGTGACATGTAAGTCTATAAAATGGCGGGGTTGTAGTATAGCCAATATGAGATGTTCTGTGTTTATTGTTATTCATAGAAATACGATTTAAAAGTGAGCAAAGAAACTCGTAAACTACAGTCGTCCTTTATATGAATGAAATTATCATTTTCACATATACTATTAAAGGTTGGTTTTATAAACTGCTGGTAGAAATAAACTAGCTGTATAATAAACTAACGGTGAAATAAACTAGCTGTATTATAAAATAACGGTAGAAATAAACTAGCTGTATAATAAACTAACGGTAGAAATAAACTAGCTGCATAATAAACTAACGGTGGAAATAAACTAGCTGTATAATAAAATAACGGTAGAAATAAACTAGCTGTATAATAAACTAACGGTAGAAATAAACTAGCTGTATAATAAAATAACGGTAGAAATAAACTAGCTGTATAATAAACTAACGGTAGAAATAAACTAGCTGTATAATAAACTAATGGTGGAAATAAACTAGCTGTATAATAAACTAATGTTGGAAATAAACAAGTTGTATGATAAATTAATGGTGGAAGTAAACTAGCTGTATAATAAAATAACGGTGGAAATTAACTAGCTGTATAATAAATACGGCTATGACAACAGCATATTCTTTTCATTATTTTGACTCTCGAGTATATATCCGACACAGTTAGACACAATTAGTCAACCGAGAATCACATCACTCTACATAGAAACATATAAGATATCAATAGATATATACCTGAGAATCAAAACAAGGAAAGGAATATGCTGTTGTCATAGCCCTAATAATAAAGTAACTGTATAAAGTAGCAATGTTGCTCAGATGCATTAGAAAAAAATAATTCAAAATTTTTAATGATGTTTTTATCGTTTTAATTTTCCCTTATTTTTTATTTTAATAAATATTGTATTAATCTATATAAATAAAACAGATGTGTACATATGTGTGTTATTTGAAAATATTTGACCGATAGACTTTTTAAACTACTGGTCATATAACACTGGATCGTTTATAATGAGTAAAATCTTTGTTTGGGTAGATGAATAACGCGTACAGTAATATGTTGGCAAGTTTAAATGCAAAATGGTCACTTCAACTTACCGACATAATTTTACTAGTTTTACGCATGCGCAAATTCATTCATAGCTAGAAGTGATTTAATTTTAAATCTTTCTTATCTATCTGTCGGGTTGACTCAAACCGCAACTGGAGTGATAAATGTTTTGGTTTTGAATCTAGCTAATGGCATCCGAGTCATTTTTTTTTAGCTTTTGAAATCAGTTCTATATATATTTAATATTCAATAGGGCAAAAGACTATGTAGGTATCCAGATCATGATCTACCCCCTTTTCTCCCAACTACGATTCCATTCCCACCAATGGAGGACAATAGTGAGAAGCTAGAAAACTGGCTACTGGATCACTACACCTCAAGTACATTCACAACACGTGCCAACACCAACTGTTACCCATGATATTAGGCTCACTCATGTGACTCATGATTGACCCATGCTGAACCAGTCGACCACTCCACCTCTATTCCTGGGCCGATACATTGGCAAGAGGAAGTGAAAGCAGGCTTTGATCAAGATGTTTGACTGGGTGTCATAGAGCCAGTTCCTGTTGGCACACTGGTCACATGGTGTCATTGAATGATTGTCTGCTCCAAAAAATCTGGTAAACTCTGACGCATGGTGGACTTCTAACCACACAACTGGTATGATAATCCAGAAACACACTGCACCCAATCCCTATTCCACCAGATCCGATCCATTCCTCCATACACATAGAAGACCATTTTCAATGCTTGGAATGGTTACTACAGCATTCTCCTCCATGAGGAGGATCGCCACTATACAAAATTCATCACTCCATGGAGTAAATACAGATACTGTGTGGTCCTGCAAGGGTATGTAGCTTCAGGTGACGCCTATACCCGGCGGTTTGATGAAATAGTCATGGATGTTCCAAACAAAAGAAAAATCTTGTGGACCCAAACAAATCAGAGTGACAACGGCATTGAGAGAAGCTTCTTCAACATTGTCAAGTGGTTGGATCTGAGTGACACAATGGCATCACAGGTAACCCTGATAAGTTTGGATTTGCCAAGAAGGAAACAAAGTTTGCTAGCTTTCAAATCAGGGAAACAACCATGGGGCTATGTGAGTCCATCATGGAGGCGATCAAAAATTTTCCCACTCCCGGAAATATCACTGACATATTTGGATTTGTGAACTAAGTCTTGTAAACATTTGTGTCAACAGAAAAGATGAAAGCATTCAGAGAATTCCTGAAACTCAGTGTGAAATTCGACTGGACTAAGGAAATGCAACAAACTTTTGAGATCCAACATGGAATGAAGAGCTTTGACAAATGCATGCCAATTTGTCTGGCAACCGACTGAAGTAAAGACGACATAGGATTCTGGCAATTCCAAAAATACTGTCCCTATCCAGCACTTCACAAACTCTTTTGCTACAAAGACAGATGGAAGATAGCTGTAGTAGGAAGCAGGTTCATGTCATCTACCAAGTCCTGCTATGCCCCCATTGAAGGCAAGGCTTTGGACAAAGCTAAACATTTCATTATCGGATGCCTAGATCTCATCATAGCTGTAGACCATAAACCACTGCTCAAAGTCTTTAATGACAGACACCTGAACAGCATACCCAACCAGTACTTTCGCAACTTGAAAAAAAAAACCCTGCGGTATCACTTCCAGGTCACTCACATTCCAGGCACCTTACATTCTGCCAGTGATGCTCTGTCACACCACCCAGTCAGTATGGCCCAACACTTGCCATTGCCCAATGACTCAGCAGCAGCTCTGTACACCACTCAGTTGCCTCAGTCTATTCTCGAGTTCATCTGTGGTGCTGCTCCTCGACATGGTGGAGAATGACTTCCCAGCTAAACAGGATCTCCAACCTGATGTGCGACCATTCTACCAGTGCCGCGATCATTTGAGCAGCTTCGATGGTGTAGTACTATACCACGACCGCATAGTTATCCCTCTTCCAGAGTCTTGGAGTCTTTCCACATGGCCCACCAAAGTGTTACCCAAATGTGTTCCAGGGCCAAATCATCCTTCTTCTGGCCAGGCATAAACATTTGCAATATACGAGAGTGCAATCATATATTTCCCTACCAAGCATACATGCAACCAACTCCACCAAGCCAGCCAGTCTACTCCTTCCAAGCTATAGTTGCTGACTATTTCACATACCATGGCCATCATTATCTCGTTACTGTGGACCACTACAGCAACTGGCTAATTGTGGAGGAAACATCTGATGAGGCAGACAGACTCATTAGCGCATTGCACAGAACTTTTGTCACCTATGGGAAAGCAGAGGAGCTCTCTTCTGACAACGGCCCTGAATTTACCGCCTCAAAAACTAAGTGCTTCCTAAATGCTGGGAGAGTGAGCCACAGACACCCATCAGTAGCATTCCCCCACAGTAATTGGAGAGCTGAGATTGACAATAAAACTGTGGAACAAATGTTAGTGAACAACACAAATGCATTGGGATCATTGAATACTGACACCTTTTAAAGGGGCATGCTCTAATATAGTTCACAACACTACTTTCTCTCCTGCTATGTGCCTATTTGGTTGTCCTATCAGAGATTTCATCCTGATAAACCTCGGCAAATACAAACCCCATTCCCAATGGCAGGAGACTCTACGAGCAACAGGCACATGCATGATGCGGAGAGGCTGTCAGAACACACAGTCAACCTGCCCTCCCCTCAAAGTTGAGGACACTGTCTGAATCCAAAATCCGGTGGGACTCTACCCAAACAAATGGGACAAAACTGGGGCTGTAATTGAAGTTCATCAATTCTATCAACACGTGATATGAGTTCTAGATGTGCCACACTCAGAAACAGGTAGTCCCTTTGCTGATACACACCAGCAGTGAAGAGGGGCCCAATCATCTCCTCTTTTTCACTGCTCTACCTGAACCCAGCTGGTCCTGCTTCCCAACATAAACATATACCAGCTCTGTAAGGCAAGTCAATTTCTGAAATAGATCTCAACTTTAAATATTCCAATAAGTTTTACTTTTAAAATAGATCTCAACTTTAAATATTCCAATAAGTTTTACTTTTAAAATAGATCCCAACTTTAAATATTCCAATAAGTTTTCCCTCCAGAATTACTTCGATAAAAACGAAATATATAAAAGTATCAGGTTGACAAGAAAGTTCTTACGATTTGTAACTTTTAAATTCAGATGAACATATCTCGGCTCAAACAAAAAATAATTGATCGAAATAAGCGCCATCAGAATTAACACACTTTTGCCAATGCAAAACAAGTGTATCTATGCCAGTCATGCAAAAAATCTTGCATTCTGGTGGCGATGAAGTTGCTGAAGCCTTTTTTGATATCTCTTAGGTTTTTGAAGCATTTCTCACACAAAGTTGTTGAGATGCTTGAAAAAGTAGTAGTCAGTAGGTGAGAGGTCTGAAGAGTATGGCGGACGAGGCTAGTGTTTCATTGTATAATTCATTCAACTTCTGCAGATTCGGTTTAGCAATGTGCAGTCAAGCATTATCGTGGAGGAGAATTAGGCCTTTTCTGTTGACTAATACTGGGTGTTGTTGTCGAAGTTTCTGATGCATTTCATCCATTTGTTGACAGTACTTATCCACCATAATGGTTTCGCCTGTATTCAAAAAAACTGCAATAGATGAGACCGGTTGCATGGTCTTCTTTTGGTGCCATTCTGGCTTTTAGAAATGTCGTGGAGCTTTGTTGGCATATAACCACTGAGCTGAGTGTCGCCGGTTGTCATAAAGAACCCACTTTTCATCACAAGTCACAACCCGGTCGAGATACGGGTCGTTCTTGTCATGTGAAAGAAAGGAAGATGATACTTCATAACAGCGTTTCTTTTGGTTGTCGGTCAATTTGTGAGGCACCCATTTATCAAATTTTTTGTCTTTTCAATCTTTCTCAAGTGGTTGAAAATCGTTGTATACGTTACATCTAATTCAGAAACAAGTTCTCAAACAGTTGTGCATGGATTGGCTTCAATTAAGGCTCTTAATTAATCATTGTCAACATCCGATGGCCGACCACTATGCTCATCATCTTCAAGACTCTCATCGCCACCACGAAATTTCTTAAACCACCATTGTGCTGTGCATTCAGTAGCGGAGCCTGGGCCAAATGCTTCGTTTATATCACATGCTTTCCAGCAGGTTTTGGATTAGCTTGAATTGAAATCAGAAAATTGTATGACTTTCCTTTTTTTTCATCTTGTATTCAACGTTCTGAAAAGAAGACATTATTGTTTTAAAACGATTGTAGTTTAAACGATTAGATAGAGTAAAAAATGCACTTTAAAATCATAAATAAAGTAAAGGTGTTATAAGGAAAACTTATTTTAAAATACAGCATTTGATATCGAAATTAAAAATTCCACAAGAATTTTTTTCTCAATCTAATAGTTTGCTCGAAGCTTTACTGGTAAACAAATATGTAAGTGTATAAGAAGGCTGTGACAATGTAGAATACCGGGGTAATGAAGTGATGGAACATATGAATAAGAACAGACAAACAAACGAACAAAAGCCTTGTTGATTTTATAAATTTTCATATATCTATTGAATTTTCAAAATCAATCACATATATAAATCAATAAATATACTATTATTATAACCGGAATTGTAAATGTCTTTGATAATTTCGAGAATGACGTCTCTTTTTCAAAAAGAAAACAAATTTAAATTAATAATTTATTCATTCTTTTCTAATCTATTATCCCGTGCAAACAGAAAAGAAAAACAATTTAGGAGAACCTGGGGCAAAACGAGATAGCGGGGTAAAACGAGACACCACAGATTACTGAAACAGAGAGAGAGAGAGAGAGAGAGAGAGAGAGAGAGAGAGAGCTCTTTCGCAAGGAGTTTGATCAAGAGATCACGTGGTAACGCCTTGCCGCCATCGTCTACCATTGTTTTATTCAGTCCAGTACATCGAAAAGAGGTAAGTATTCAAAATTTATCTATTTTGATCTATTTTTATTGTTCTGCTGAAATCGTGTTCTTTCCGAAAAAGATATAGATTTGTCAAACAAAGAATTAACGTTCTGACAGATATTTCTATGTGCTATGGTAATAGATTAATCAGTTTGACCTACTTAAGCCTGACATTTGTGAGCTCTGTGAAGACTTATTCAGACCAATATCCGTCTCGTTTTGCCCCATGCTTTTGTGGCATTGTTTTCCAATACTTTGAATGTTCAGTACACAAAATATGATTTATATGCCAATGCTACCTTTGACTCGACAGTTCTTTTTCCCTTAAGTATCTCGTTTTGCCCCAGGTTCCCCTAACTAGTTTTCAAAATGGATTCGTTCGGGTATTCTGTACATCGCAAAGAAACGTACGTCGCAATTGGGTTTTTACTTTTTATATAAACTTTCCAATGGTTTTCTTTCTCTTTTATAATATTTTGACTAAAACAATTTACCTTCAGATTTCATGTTAATTGCATTCGTATCTTGTTACTGAAAACAGACAGACATCTTAATGCACACACTTAATTAGTGTGTTTTTTTACACCCCCTACCCAGTTTCTGATGAGATTATGTGACACACGATCAAAAAGCGAGTTTTGAGAAGCCAGCGCCCAAAAATATTCAGTACTCTGGGCTAAAAAAATGTCTGAGTAGTCCTGTCGGCATTCCCCCAGAGCGCTTCAGACGATTAGTAATACCCCCCCCTTCTCAAAGCACAAGAAGTTAAAGTCTGGAAGGGTCTAGTCTTTCTAGAGTGCCATAGTACCATACTTTAGCCCGACAGAGCAGAGCCAGAAGATGGTACAATGACCCACTCTCTCCATGTTTATCTGCCTGCCACAATGGGATGATGTGACTCAAGGGTCGAAAAGTCAGTTTTGAAGACCAGCTGCCAAGAGGAAGGGCATTCTAGGCTGCAAAAAAATGCCTGGGCAGATCCATCGACATCGCCAGGAAAAGTTCTTTAGGTGATTAGCAATAAACTAACCACTTCTCAAAGGGAAAAAAGAAAGGCCTGACAGGGTGGGCCGCCTAGAACTGCACAGAGTTCTAACTTTAATCCGAGGCCCACTCTCTGTTGGATTGAGGGCCGATGACGTATCCAAGACTCGTATGTATTCATGACCTCCAGTTGCCTTTTTACCGATAAAAATACCTCAAAGCAAACCTATATACTTTTTTATTTTATTTTTAGGAGTGCTTGACCAGAATACTCCCTTGAAAAAAACAAAACAAAACAAAAACAAAACCGAAAATATCGTACACCAAAAATCACGTAAATTGATCAAGTAGTTTTATTTTTAAATAAGAAAATCAAATTTTATGATAAAAGTGCTAGCGATGATCTCACATCGTCACCATAAAAATATTCTGAATGGAAAAAGAGATTTTAGAAAGCCTTTCTTAACATGAGTAGGGAAACACCGGAAAATCACAAATTCGCTTAAAAATGGTTTCCATTATAAAAATAAAACTACTTCATCAATTTACGTGATGTTTATTGTTTGTTTTATTTTTTTTTTTTTTTTCGCAAAGAATATTCTGGACCAGTACATTTTATTTTTCTTCCCTTTTTTTTTACACAAAGACGATGAAATTTATAACTTTGAGACTGCCTCTCAACTATAAAATAATAGCATCTATTTAATTTGTAGAATTCGTCTTTCTGTGAAAATCTTGTCTGTCTGGCCGAGGAACAGTCCATACCAAACTCTTCTGTCATATTTTGGTCTACAAACTTGAAACTTCGTATATAGGGGATTTGGACCAGTTTAACAAATTCGATTTAATTTTTAGCCGGTAAAAAGAGCTGCTAAGGAGTCAAAATTGAAAAAAAAAATTGGAACTTGGCAGGCATAAGTGGACTTAAAGTGCTTCTGTGCACATGTGCAAATATACATTTATAGGTTAAACAACCTTATTATTAAACGTTTTATAAGCGAATGGACGTGGTTCAGAAGGTAATTAGTAAAGCTTGAGAACTATATGTTTTGGTTTCGATTCTACCGGATGGCACACAAGCTGTATTTTTATTTTTTTATTTTTTGAAACTTTTTTGCTTTTGAAATCACTACAATATATTAGGTACAATATAATAATCGAAAAAGAATTGACTCTATCATAATAAATAATAAATTTGTGTAAATCAAAATATTACATTTAAGCATATTTTACGACCGGGCAACTCCGGGCGATCTGCTAGTCGATAATATATGTGAGTAAATAAGTGTGTGTGTATGTGTATGTGTGTGTGAGAGAGAAAGAGAGAGAGAGACACACACACGCGCACACACACACACGCACGCACACACACACACACACACACACACACACACACACACACACACACACACACACACACACACACACACACAATATGATGAATTGTTTAAAATTAAGAGAACATTTTTTTTAGGTATGGAAACATTGACGTCAACTGCCACGTTAATTAAAAATGCCAGACCCTATAATGTAATATCTAAATGATGCGCTTGCTGGAAGGATAACGGAATGCATCAGAATTGTAGCATAAATAGGCATCCGTAGCAAGAAAAATAGGTCAGTTACACTTTCTTAGAATAATCAGAGCCAGCAGAAGAAGAGGAAAACAAGAGAAGTTTTGTATGTTCCTTGAATAATTTCAGCAGGAGAAACTCGCATTCACACACACACACACAACCTCTCTTAAATAGAATCGTAGAAATTACAAATAAATACACGCTGTAGGAATGTATGAAAACAAAAAACAACTATTTTGGCATCTGAATGTTTTTGTTAGGCAGCACGGCCCACAATCGCTGCTGCATAAATGATGAGTGCTAAAATTTAGCACTGCTAAATAGCGTTAAGGCAGACGTGTGAGCAGACGCACACACGCTATGTGTGTGTGCGTGTGTGTGTGTGTGTGTGTGTGTGAGCGATATATAACCCTCATCGTATTTCTAGCCACATTAAAATGATATGATACGGTGAAACAGCTGCCTGTAAATGTACACACACACACACACACACACACACACACACACGCGCGTGCGCGCGTGAACACATACACAAAACATACACAAACACACATACACACGCTCACACGTCTGCACACACACACACACACACACACACACACACACACACACACACACACACACACACACACATGCACACACACACACGCACAAAGAAAATATATCATCCATAGCTGTGTATTATCTTACGACTCATCAGTGTGGTCAGACTAAAAGAACACATCTACCCTGAGATTTAAAACGTGGATCATTACCAACCATGACAAGAAGTGACGGGAGGGTCCTGTAGTTAACAATACAGACAGATGACCTGGGTGTCTCAAGTTCGAATCCAGTTCATTCCACAAAAATCACTTTTACTTAGGATGTTGTTGGTCCTTCACATAAATACCTGATGTCTTCCTTGAAATAATTCTGACTAGAAAAATATCAGGGAAACCAATGCCAACAATAGAATCTTTGCATTCATACGATATAATGATGATGACCAACCATAACCACTGGTGTCGAATGTCTTACCATTTGAGCTACCTATCTTACTCAAATGGTCAGAGATCCAGTGGTCACGGTTGGTATATATATATATATATATATATATATATATATATATATATATATATATATATATATATATATAGATATATACTTCAGAATAAAATCATCTAACAATCAACTGGTATGGAAACCTGTGATCATAAGTCTTACAAAATATTATTGGCAGTAATATTCTATAAGTACTATCCCATCTAAATAAGAATTGCTCGATACACAAGATAGAGCAAATAAATCAAATTTTAGTTATTCAATGAATTTAAAAATTTATGACGTGAAATGTTTGAATTTCAAATCAAAAGATTTTTATTATTCTACGTAAGACAAAGAATACATTTGAAATATTATAACTCCTTATCCTATAGGATTTCGATGTCTACCATCTCTTCAGAGGAGAAAATATTAGCAAATAATTATAATGGTTTACACCTTATTTGCTAAAGTCAGTGAGATATGAAAAATCACAATTAAAAGTTGTTTAAGTATTTAAATATGATAGAGTAAGGGAAGTTACTAAAAAGGATATAAATTGATGTGAATTTTTATATCCTTTTCATTAACTTCACTTAAGAATACTTTGATAAGTATGTTTTATCTTAAATAGGGATGGTATAATAAAATTGTGGTGTCTGCATTCGCGCCTAGCCTCCATGGAATGGAAATAGGCACAAACTTTAATAAAGACTTTTCATATCTATCTGCATAAGTATACTTTGATAATTATGTTTCAGTTTGAAGAAATATGGTATAAAAAAATCATGGGGTGTTCGTTCGCACCTGACATCCATAGAATGGAAATATGTCACAAAGTTTAACAAGGTTTTTTAATATAGATCCACAGAATATTGTGATAAGTGTTTCAGTGTGAACAGGTATGGTATAATAAATTATGGGGTTTATCTATTTTATTTTTATTTTCATCATATTTTGCCTTGGTTTTGATACCCCCAAATTCGAAGCTATCTCTTTACAACCCTTCCTTTTCATAACCTATCATACTTTCATAAATCAGAGTCCATTTTCTGCAGGCTGTTTTTGAACCCAGTCAACGACGGGTACTTTTGCTAGTATATATATATATATATATATATATATATATATATATATATATATATATTCTGAGTTAAGTTATGTAGAATTACAACAAAATGTATGGTTTGACAAAGGAGTACAAAATTCTTAAAGTTTTTTTCCTTAATCCATTGATTTTCAATGAATGACTCATCTCGTATATTGAGCTTTCTTTATTTGCTTGGGATCGTCTTATAAATATTGATACTTATATTTATCTGGCTTTATATTTGCAGTATTATACAATCTGTAATCCTATGGCGTTTCAGTATTTAATTTAATTTATTTATTTATTTATATATATACTAGCAGTTCTGCGCGGTTTTGCCTGGGTCCTTTGTACTGTTCATAACTTTATGTGCATATGTATATATATATTAAAAAGTATGATTCATGTCCAGGTAACCTACATCTAAAATTTTAAGTGTTTAGACTCAAAATTGGCGTAGGAGTCTGCAAAAGTCAACTCTTTAAACTTTGACCTCTTGGCAGCTAAATTTTCGCACAAAAACTGATTAAAAGCTTGCTGCATGTCTGAATACCCTTTATGTAAAATTTCAAATGTTTAGATATACTATTAAAGAAAGAAATGGAAAATACCATAAAACCAGAACCGGAAATGAGTAGGCAGTTGAATTCTCATGCTGAAATGGGACTTCTTTTAAAATTAGTTCTGTATTTCAATCATTGTGTGTTATTTGTGCATGCGAAGCTAACAAGGGATTCAATACACAGGCGTCATTGTTGATTCCTAAGAAACGTTGGTTGTGTCTCGAGGAGATTAAGGGTTATAAATTTACCAAGATTCTCTTTACTTAACAAATCACTCAAATGGTCCCAGCCCAACTAATAAAACAACTTTTAGGCAACATTCAACTTTCTTCATCAACATTAGCTAGAGAGATTCATTGATTGTCAACACTTCTATAATAGTTTTTGATATTTTTAGCGAAGTGGAAGGATGTGTCTTTTGCCTAAAATACACCTCAGTTTCAGACATCACTTTTTTATTTGAGCCAAATCTCTTTCTCTGGAGAATTCTTTATGGATCTACAAACAGCCAGTAGTTTTGGAGTACAAATTTAGAGAATAGGATGAGTGCGGAAAAATCAAAGTATAATTTGTGTATTTTTTTTCTATTGTTGTGATCCATTCGTGACATGGTGCATTGTCTTGGTGAAGGAGCACTTCTACTTGATTTGTGTTTTTTTCTTGTGTGATTTCTTCCTCAAATGTACAAATCATGCTGTATAATATTTGCTATTGATGCCTCTTTCTTTTTTTTTCCAAGGTAATCAATGAATAAAATACTTTCATATGATGCTTGCAACTTTGGTTGCTTTAGGCAGACTTGTCTTATTGCTGTCCACTCAGCTGACAGCCAGTTTGGTTCCAAAGTAAAGTGATAGATCAATGGTTAAGTCATTGTAGCATATTGACGCAAATACCTTACATATTTTTTGTTACATTAAAATAGTTGCAAACAACCCTTTAAATTGTTGATGCATGGTTTGTTTTTAATCAACTGTGAGCAAATGCGGCACCCACTTTAAACATAACTTCCTCATTGACAAATGTATATGTAAGACACTAAATATTTGTAGATATTTTTTTTTATAATATAATTTTCATTCATTGGAACGACAAAGATCAACTCATCATCCTAGGAATGACACATGTCACGTACTGGAACTTGTTCAAAGTGAAGCGGATTTATACACAACTAGCCTCACTTTCTCGTCCCAACCAGTCTGATCCAGCGGCAGGACAAGATAAAGACAGTTGGAGGCTAGATAGGATGCAGAAACTGTCAGAAGTGTTGACGTCCTCCTACACACAACTCCTGGTATTCCCAAACGGTTACCCATTTAATTATTGGCCAGGTTCAACACTGCTTAACTTTGATGATCTAACAAGAACTGATGTGTCAATGTGATTATATAGCATTCATTTTTTTTAATGTTTTACTGGACAACTATCAAATTTGGTTGACTTTAGCATCCAGCATCATTTTTATCTGTATAACCGCCTTTAAATCAACATCTCGCTTCTCAACTCTTGTTTTTTTTTTGTTTTGTTTTTTTCTGACATAGCAGAGCCCAAATAATGCTTATCAAGCCACTGTTTGACTTGAGCTGTATTTTTTCCAATCAGAAACAAATGTTTTGTCAAAGTGTTACCGTGACATTTATTGAGTGGGTTTCTACCACCATTTTGTTTTATTTTGTATTTTGAAATGATTATTGGGTCTTCAAAGACATCGCAGCCATCTTTTCTTGTTCTCCGGCAGCATTCAACATTACTCGTTTTACGAACCGAATAAACATTTCATATGAAATAAAAACACTAAAAACGTACCCAATTAGGTAGAAGAGTAACTAATCTTGCCTTTGATAATATTTATTTGTTGTATATTTGTTTTTTTAACAACTTTTTCGAATCTATGTGTATCGTAAAACAAACCCACGAACGGATAAGTATTATTATTATTATTTATTATTTATTTTTTGAAAATAAACACCCTCAGCTAAATCACCCCTCTAAACTAAAACGATATTCAACCCTTTTAGGCGATTACGTGTTAACATCCTGAAAAACTTGGTGTGAAGAAAAACAACAACAAAAAAATCAATGACTTAAGAATTTAAGAGGGAAGATCTGCTTCACATATTAATTTAACATAAAATGAGTTTTATTTCCGAGACGTTGTAGCATTTTAGAGCAGTTAACCAAAACGTATTAGTTTTCTCTAAGAGATAAATTCTGTGTGTTTTTGTGGGTAGTTACGACCTTACCAGTCGGACTTAGGGTTAATGCTAAAAATTTAGTGAACATCCCTTTAAAGTTAGAATATTCAATTTCTTGAATGATAATACGAAATTTAATTGCCTGTCTAAATTCTAAAATTGTTGTGGTTCTTTTCTTTCCGCAAAGTTTTTCAAGATGTTAATATGAAATCACCTAAAACAAAAAGAAAATCTCATTTTTATCTGGGGGTGTTAATCTACAAATTTTATATTATTAGTAGGGCTGTGACAATAGAATCTTCTTTTCATTCTTTTGACTCTCGGGTATATAACCAACACAGTTAGGCACACTTAATCAACCGAGAACCACATCCGTTTCAATAAAAACATATAAGATATTAACAATGAAAAGAATATGCTGTCACAACCCTAATTATTAATAATAGTGGTATTTTTATTATCTGCATCTGTTTCTATTTGCATTAAAACAAATCAATGTACTACATATCTGTCATATTAACAGTAGCAATAACCAACCAAATCTTTGTAAGTTAGGATAAAAACGTGAACATTCTTTGGTGGAGAGAACGAACAGAATAGTTAACAATACATCTTGGCTCCATTCTTCTCAGCTTAAAAACCTTTGCCTCATTAGTAACTATGTTATTTAGACACTCATTCTTAACATGTTAACTTTTCTGTTCCTACACCGTCTTATTTTGCATACGAGTTGTCATCTATTTTCAATAGTTTATGAAAACATTTAAATAGCATTTTGTCAGCTAACAACAAGCACATATCGCCTTTGTTTTAAAAAAAACAAAAACAAGTGAAGTGCACAGTGAACGAGGCATAAAAAAATGACTAAGTTCAGCATTGCCCCACCCCATTTAGCTCCAAAAGTCTCCAGGGAACGTCAGATCCTGGTGAAAATTAACAAACGGTGCAGTTTTAGGCCTTAACATATGTAAATTTCAGTTCTGCACCATGCAAAAAAAGAAATGACTAAGTCTATCATTTGCCCCCCAACCCCCATCCATTTAACCCCAAAAGTCCCCAAAGCCTTAACATATTTAAATTTGAGTTCAGCACCATGTAAAACTGCTAAATAGACATACACAGAAAAGTTTTGACGAATATGGTAAAATAGTCCCAAAAATGGAGTGTTTTTATTAGCTCTGAGCCCCTGGGTCACACCTAATAGTTATCCCGAAATATAAACAAACAAAATTATATAGAAATCAGTTAGTTACAACTCTTTAGAAAGTTTTATAAAAATCCAAGGCATCAATTTTTTTTTTAATAAGCACAAAAGTGTCAATTTTAGCCATTTTAATCCGAAAGGCATCCCTAGGGGGCAACCGGAGTTTTCCCGGAAAATCCGTTGCTACTTTTTTACTCATATCATGTTTAATGTTTGTAAAATTCCAAGGCATAATTATTGAGAAAAGTGCGAACAGACGAACGGACAAGGGTGAATTTACAGGTCCACCCTCCTTTTGTAGGGGGACCAATAAGTTTTAAGTTGTTTCACTATTTTCAATCAATCACAGCGAAAAGATTTGCAAAAAATATTTAAAAAGATCTTTCATGTAATATACGCCCCTCCTCTATCCACCAAGTGTATTTTTTATGTCTGTGAAAATATATGTACATCTAACATGGAGGTTTTGCAGTAATAAAAAAAACAAAAATAAATAAAGAAAACAAAAATTCAATTAACTGTAATCTCTGAGCGTATATACCATTCACTTGACAAAGCAGGGGAGGGTAGAGTGGTAGCTCTAGATATATCTAAGGCTTTTGACAGGGTATGGCATGAAGGTCTTCTCAAGAAAATCAGATCATATGGTATCACTAGAAGAATCTTTAACATAATTAAATCCTTCTTAGATAAGAGAAAAATCCAGGTTGTCATCAATGGTCGTACATCTAAACAATATGATATAAATGCGGGAGTGCCTCAGGGGTCTGTCTTTGGACCTCTATTATTCCTAATATTCATAAATTACCTCCCTGACAAAATTGTCTGTGAGATGGGTATATAAGCTGATGGCACCACTCTCTATAACCGACATATGAACACATATCTAGAGAAATGGCAAAAACACTAGAGGATGACCTCCGATCTGTAGTGGAATGGGGACAAAAATGGATGGTCACATTCAATACTGCTAAGACTAAACTTGTTTCCTTCAATAACTACAAGAAACCTTCTCTACTACCAATAGCAATGGCCAAAGAATCTTTATCTGAAAGAACATCTTTTAAACTCCTCGGCCTAATGTTCACAGGAAACATGATTTGGAAAAATTACATTGAGAACATTGCCAGAAACGCTGCGAAAAAGGTAGGTTCTCTCTACCATGCTAGAAAGCTACTAACGCCTGAAAGTATCCTGTACCTCTATAAGGCAACTATTCGCCCATGTATGGCGTATTGTTGTCATATTTGGGCTGGTGCATCTGCTACTAGTCTCTCACTCCTAGACAGGGTTCAAAAGAGAGTCGCCAACCTTATACGTCCTGAACTGTCATCTAAGCTTCAGCCTCTGTCCCATCGACGAAATGTAGCATCCCTCTGCCTGTTCTACAAGTATTTCAATGGTGAATGCTCTGACGAACTGCAAGCACTTGTGCCCCCTCGACGTAAGTACCCCCCGACAAACCCGACAAGCAGAAAAATCCCACCTCTTCACAGTTGAGATCCCTAGATGTAAGAGTAGTTTCTTCCCCAGAACAGCTGGACTTTGGAATCCCCTTTCGCCAACTGTACTGACATACAGAAATTCAAGTGTAACGTGAACCGACATCTTGCAGCCGAACTCCCCACATAGTACCTCTGTAGCTTATGTCCCTGATAGTAGCCCCCTACAGCAAAGTGGCAATGTGCCTTGTTTGGGGTGAAATTGCAATAAAAAAAAAATTTAAAAAAAGAATCAGAATTGGAATCGGTAATTGTATCAGAATTTAGACCAGAATCGGTAATTATATCGGAATCATGAAAAATTTTTGGAATCGTTTTTTTTTTGCAACCACTGGTTTTCACTAGAATTTGGGTGGCAATAAGACTCCCCAAGGTGGGTAGTCCTCGTTACACTCATTCAGTGGAGGTCTGGTTAGTGCTTTACCTCCTCGGTCCTTCCATCTTCCTTGACCCGTCACGATCATTTGGTGTGGTGTGGTGTGGTATAAGCCAACACTACAAATCATTATTATTGTTATTATTATTATTATTATTATTATTAAAGATATTCAAATTTTTGTTTTTTAGATTATCACAGCCAATTAGAAGCAGTAATCGCAAAGACACTATTTTTTGTCGCTAGAGGTTAATGATTAACAGTTTAAATACTTCTTGAGATTTCAAATTTAGAAATTTAAAAAAATTATATCTCAGGCTTGGAACTTATTGAATGATGTTTTACGACCTCTATCTCAAAATTGAATCTTACAAAATGTATAAAGTAAGAATATATGAAAGGCAATATGGTGTTATAGGCTGGAATCAAGACGGCTTAGGTTTCATCATTCAATCCGATGCAAAGCTAGATATTACTGCTTATAGATATCCTCTACTCTATAATAAAGACCAATGTGCGTTTATTTGTATATAAATAAATATAAATCTGCCCCATCACACAAAAGTTAGACAGTAAAAAGTGCCCTATTCTAGCCCTCATCCCCGTTCTCAGATTAAATCATTTTAACAAGTGAAGAGAAACGTGAAAGCGAAACAGCAAGTCAGAGAACTAAATCAGATTTACCTTCCACCTGAAATGAATTCAGACAGAAATCTTCTACTCTAGTATAAAATCGCATTAGTGGGTGTTTTTTCTTCTTATTAATATTTCTTTAGCGGTTTCTGTTAAGAGTCACACTTCTTTGTTTACAAAGCCGTTCGGCGGAAGTGACGTCAGACAAATTTTTATGTACGGATGACCAACACTGTATAGAATGTAGTTTCTATTATTTTTTTTTTTTTTGTTTGTTTAAAAACAAATATAAAAATAGAAGTTTTATTCAAACAGTCTTTATTTGAACTTTTCTAACAAAATTATAATCTTTATAATAAAAATACGTTTATGAACTATTTTCTTTTATCAAACATCAGAGGTGTTGGTAATTTTTTTTACATCAAATATAAAAATATAACTGTTATAAAAAATATTTATGATTTGTTTTTTTTTGTTTTTTTTTCAAACGAGATTTTGTTTAAAAAATATTTATCAACTGCTTTTTTGTTTGATTAAAAAACAGTATATTGAAAAAAAAAAACTTCATAAATATATTAAAAAAGTTCATAATATATTAAAAACAGTTCATAAATATATTTAAAAATTCAGTGCATAAATATATTTTAAGAAAAGTTCAAAAATATATTAAAAACAGTTCATAAATATATTTAAAAAACAGTTCATAATATATTAAAAAATGCAGTTCATAAATATATTTAAAAATACAGTTCATAAATATATTTAAAATACAGTTCATAAATATATTTAAAAAACAGTTCATAATATATTAAAAAAATGGTCCATAAATGTATTAAAAAAACAGTTCATAAATATATTAAAAAAACTGTTCATAAATATATAAAAATACAGTTCATAAATATATTAAAAAACAGTTAATAAATATATTTAAAAAAGTTAATGAATATATTTTAAAAAAAAACAGTTCATGAATATTAAAAAAAAACAGTTCATAAATATATAAAAAAGACAGTTCATAAATATATTTAAAAAACAACAGTTCTTAAATATTTTTCATAACAGTTCTATTTTTATGTTTGATGTGAAAAAATCTTACCAACACCTTTTTATATTTACTTTAAAAAAAAAAAAAAAGCTACATTATATACAGTGTTGGTCATCCGTACCTTAAAATTTGTCTGACGTCACTTTTACCGAATGGCTTCGTAAACAAAAGAAGTGTGTCTCTTAACGGAAGCCTCTTTAGGTTATCGGAAATGATAATTTATATACAAAAGACACATTATTTCAGTTAATTTTATTATTTTATATGGATATATTAGTAATATAGTTCGATAAATATTGAGTGCAAACACTGGCGAAGCATTTTCCATAGGAGGGTGTATTCTAGTGCATTTCGTGTGTGTGTGTGTGTGTGTGTGCGTGCGTGTACATACTTCTATATAATATACAAATAAATAATTATATCTCATCATGATAAGAGGATGCCTGATATTGTACAGAGAACATTAACATAAGAAATGTTAAAATGGTTAAAATGAAAACTGGAAAATTCCAAAAATCTATTAAATCATTAAGTGTTCAAGCAGGGAAAATAAAAAAATGACCCTTAATCCATGAATTTTCAAAGATAAGTTCTTTTCTTCAGAAAAAGAAAACTAATCAAATAACAAATTGCTAAAAAGGATTTTCAAGATTAATTTATCTATTTATTTATTTGATTATCTGAGGATGACAACATGTGGAAAATTCTATGTAGCTTAATTGCCATATAAGTTTTCAAATATAGATATATATTAAATACAAAAAGTTACATCGTTTTTCATGCTTCAAAAAACCCTCATAACCTTTAAATCAATATATATATATATATATATATATATATATATATATATATATATATATATATATATATAAACCAGACTATCCATTCGTGTGTAATCATCTTTTTCTTTAACATATTCACGCTGCTTCACTTTTTTTGTTTTCAAGTAAAATCTTTGACTTACTTGTTGTTTCATCAAATACTTCTGCATGCAAAATCCGATCTCGCATTTTGCTAATTCCTACCCTCTGATGAGAAGGAAAGTATTTGTTCGAAACTCCGTGGATTAAGGACTATCCATTTATCTAGTGTTTCCTTTTCAGATTAAATCTGTTTTTAACTTATTTCAAAGTGTTTTTTAACATATTTTATTAACTGTTTGCTCATATATATATATATATATATATATTTTGGGGATTGAACCTACAACCATCACATTGATAGTCGGCAGTCCTTGCAAATGACCTCTTCAAATGTTTATTAAATAAACAATCGACCACAACTTTTACAGAGCTCAAACTGTTTGTTTATTTACAAGCAAATAAGCAACGGATTTTGCTTTATAGCTAATTAAGCAGTGGGTGGGATACATTTATAACAGTGCTCTACCCAAAGAGGAGGGGCTTTATTTATATATATATACATATATATATATATATATATATATATATATACATATATATATATATACATATATATATACATATATATATATACGTATATATATATACATATATATATACATATATACATATATATATATACATATACATATATACATATATATATATACATATATATATATACATATATATATACATATATATATATACATATATATATACATATATACATATATATACATATATATATATACATATATATATACATATATACATATATATACATATATATATACATATATATATATACATATATACATATATATACGTATATATACATATATATACATATATATATACATATATATAAATATATACACATATATATATGTATACACATATATATATATACGTATATATACATATATATACATATATATATACATATATATAAATATATACACATATATATATGTATACACATATATATATGTATACATATATATATATATACATATACATAGTAATTTATAAAATATATATGGCGATTAAGCTACACTGAATATTCTGCGTTTCATCCAACTATAGGATTTGTCAGGCTTATGCGCGAATTCTGTGGTTGCTTCTTGTTTTTATATATGTTGAGGATTTCTAGTTGGCCAATCAGCTTTCTAGTATCCACCGCGCCCCTTCCTATCAGCCAATGGGCATGCATTTTATCAAACAAAGGATCTGTTGTTTTATCAAACAAAGGAACTAGGTTAGTGGTTTTAGGTAGACGTTCTCCTTTTTTTTTTTTTTTATACATATAAATATACCTATGTGTACACACATACATGCACATATATATACATATATATATATATATATATATATATATATATATATATATATATATATATACATATATGTGTGTGATCGTTTATGTATATTCATGGTTATTTAATTTATTTATTTGTTTGTTTTCTATTTTTATTGTTAGTTTTAAAGCTATTTTGTATCGCTATCCTAGAGTAAGTTTTATTTTGTGAACACAGTTGTTTGCTATTTCCCGCCTACAGTTTAATAGATTTTGAGGTTCTTTAAAGTACAGGATACAAAATTTTTCATGGAGGCATAATTTACATGGGTCGTCTAAATGTCTGCATGTGGTAGCTTGTCTCATTATTTTCCATTCGACTACCGGCGAATGTCCGCTTTCTTTGAGTTCCCAGTATTTATTCGCTAGTGTTGTTTTTATACGGTGTTTTTTATTTTTGAATGTGCTTTTGTGGTCATAGTATCGGGTTTTGAAATCTAAGGAAGTCATGCCTATGTAATATTTCTTGTTATTCAGGTTTTCTTTCACAAATATTGTTGCTTGATAAACTACGCTTTTTGTTAGACATTTATTTTGGACTGGGCAAAGTGTGCGGTGTCTACAATTGCATTTATCTTGTTTGTTATTAGTATTTTTATTTATGGTATGGTTGTTCTTGTCCGGGGTTGGTTTGTTATTATTATTATTATTATTATTATTATTTTTGCTAGTGTTGGTTTTATTTCTGTCATGGTGTCTACTTTTTTTATTGTTTATTTTGTTGTTGTTTACATTGTTTTCATTTAGTATTTTGTTATGTGCCTTAATTATCATCTCTAAATTTTCGCAACAACTGTAAGATAACTTCAAGGTATTTTTATTGAAGATGTTGTGTAAGGGGTTGGTTGCGGGAAAGTGTTTTTCAATAAGATCTAGAAATTTCTTGCCAAGTTTTGTTTTTAACATTTGATTGTATGGGGCCGTATACCAAATTATAGTTCTTTTTCTTCTATTTTTAATTTTATTATAGTTGTTGGTGTTTTGTTGCTTATATTTGATATCGATATTTTTGTATCCACTATTTTTTAGGGCTGTTTCGTAAATATTGGATGACCTGTTAAATGCATTTTCATCGCTTGAGTTATTACTGAGTCTACTTACGATCGAGTTAGGAATATGTTTTATAATTGATGGTGGGTGGTTGGACTTAGGGTTTACGTAAATTGGAGTAGCGTTATCTTTTAAGTATGGTTCATATGTGTTTTTATCTAAGTTTAACGTGACGTCCATGTATATACATATATATATACATATATATACATATATATATATATACATATATATATACATATATATATACATATATATACATATATATACATATATATATACATATATATATACATATATATATATACATATATATATACATATATATATGCATATATACATATATATATACATATATACATATATATATACATATATATACATATATATATATATACATATATATAAATATATACACACATATATATATATACATATATATATACATATACATATATATATACATATATATATACATATATATACATATATATATACATATATATACATATATATATGCATATATATATACATATATATATATAAATATATATGTATATATAAAAAAATTTTGTAAATATATATGGCAATTAAGCTACACAAAATTTTACACGTTGCATCCTCATAAGAACTCGTCAGAAAATGCATGAAATTGATGTTACTACCTAGCTCTACTCATATACTAAGCACTGTTGAAGTAAATTCTGAAATCAATACATAAAATAATAATGAAAGAAAATAATTATATATATATATATATATACACACTCGTGAGCAAAAAAAAAAAATATAGGCCAAACAAATTTTATTGCACTAAAAGCTACATTGAACAAAGAACAATTGAACAAGGAAACTTAAACGAAACTAATGGCACAGAACAAGATATTTACTTTTAGAAATGCTTTGGATGGAATCGCATTCCCTTTTGATTTCTTTAAAAGATCAATTCTTTTAGGCATGCTCTCAACCAAAGTGGAATACTGTGAAGAGGAGATGCTATTTCATTTGCTTTGTACAGCTTCCCACAGTTTCTCATTGTTCAAGAAAGTTCTTCCGGTCAATGCATATGAACGAAACATTCTCGATTGGGTTTAAATCAGGGCTTTGACCTGGGGAAAATATCACATCAATTGAGTTATCAGAAAACCATTTTTCTGTGACTTTAGCAGTGTGTGCAAGATCATTATCATGTTGAAAAATAATGTTCTGAGATATTCCCAGCTTCTGAACACTTAGTAACAGTTCTGTTTCTAATATTCGAATGTATTCCTTTGTATTGATTGACTTTTCACATCTAATAAGTTCCCCAACTCCTGCTGCAGTAAAAATTCTACGTACCATTATCCTTCCCATGTTTAATTGTCGTTTTTATGCAACTCGGCGAAAATCTTTCTCCAGTTCTTTGATTGCACCGTTCGGGAGCTTTGGGAGCATCACTAACAAGTCAAAATCTGGATTCATCTAACCAGAAAACATTCCTGAACCAGTCTGTATCTTTCTTGCCATAACATGAGAAAAATCTCTTTCTATCATTGATGTTCTTAGATAAAAATAGCTTCTTTGTACACGTTTTAGAGGAAAATCCCATTTCTTTCATTCGTCTAGATATTGTATATCTAGAAAAAGAATTTCCAGCCCCTGTTTTGAATTCTTTGCTATGGTCAACATAAGTTTTCGTTTGATCCTTCAAAACAATTAATTTAAGCATGTGGTCGTCCTTCAAAGTGGATGCTGTAGGGCGACCAAATCCAAATTTCCCCCTTACCTTACTTACAACTTCAAACCTTTGACCAATTCGCTTCACGGTAGAAAAAATGTTTTCACGTTTTCTTTTCTTAAAATATCAAAAATCTGCTTGTAAGTCATTTTGGACTGCCTTAATCCTGCAATTCGGTTTTTTTATATCCTCGCCAAGATGCGGTCTTACAATTTTTTAGGATTAATGTTTTCACTTATTATTATATGCTATAATAATAATGATCTACAAAATCGAAATTTTCAGTGAAAATTAACAAAAACTTCATGGAAAAATATTGAAATATCGATTTTTTCCTTCTTTCACTCTTGGCCCATTTGTTTTGCTCATGAGTGTATATACAGTCCTGGTCAAAGTCATAATACCACTTAAGAAAGTAAGCGTTTATGCATATTATCGAATTTTTAATAAAACAAATGGTTGAAACCATTGCCAAAAGGGAAAATATGATGGAAAAAAATGAAATCTGCTTCATTCGAAACGTTAACCCTGATCTAATAATTATTTTTTAAAAAACAAACATTTTCACCTGGTCAAAATGATAAGACCACTGATAATTTATCTAACAAAAAGCAATTATAAATTACTAAAAAGGGTCTCAGTATTTAGTATAGCCTCCATTATTGCGAATTACTTCAAAAATTCTTTTCAGCATGCTTGCAACTAAGTTTTTTATCAGTTGCAAAGGAATTTTATCCCATGTACTGAAAACTGAATCAGAAAGTTCCTTTATCGAATCATACTGGGTTCCATCCTTGAACACCTCTTTTGCCATCCATCCCCAAAGATTTTCAATGGGATTGAGGTCCGGAGAACATGCTGGATGATCTAACAATCCTATATTATTTGAAGAAAAGTATTCTCGTGCTTGTCGAGAAGTGTGTATCGCAGCATTGTCTTGCTGGAGAATCCAATTTCTTCCACACAGACGTGGACCTTCAAGCATTGAAATGTACTTCAATGATGTTTGCCGGCCTTTCACTACTTACAACTTTAGGGTCCCAGCTGATGAGAAAGCACCCCAGATCATTAAAGACCCTTCTCCACTATGCCGAGTTTAAAAATTTTTATCATGCCAATAGTGTTGAAATCCATCTGGACCATCTAGATTAAACTTTTTCTCATCGGAGAAAATTACATTTTCCCACTTCTCTTCATCCCAAGCCTGGTATTTGGCGGCATATTTAAGTCAGTTAGTTTCGTGCTGTTCAAGAAGACGTGGTTTCTGCAGTCACTTTAAATGATTTAAACCCTTCATTTTCAGATGCCTTCTGATAGTTTTAGGACTACATTCTGCTGCTGTTTGGCTTTTCAATCGACTTGAGCTCATACTGGATTTTATTTTTCAATTCTGATACGGCGATCCAATGATGAGGTTTTTTCTTTTTTGGTCGACCTGGACTCTTTTTGTGCCCATATTGATCTGGATTTCTTAAAAAATTTGTGATGACCGTTTTGCTACGATTCACTTCGTTTGCAATGGATCTATTGGAGAGTCTATTGGAGAGTCTATTGGAGAGTCTATTGGAGAGTCCACCCCTATTAAGCTCAAAGATCCTTCCTCTCTCAAACTCTGATAATGGTCTCCCTTTTGCCATTTATAATTTAGTAAGATGTTTTTTATCCACTAACAAGTTGCTTTTAGTAACATAGAAAGCTTTTCGTATTCATTTTTCAAAACTAGCCGATTTTATTAAAGTGGTCTTATCATTTTGACCAGGTGAAAATGTTTGTTTTTTTTAAAAAATAATTATTAGATCAGGGTTAACGTTTCGAATGAAGCAGATTTCATTTTTTTTTCCATCATATTTTCCCTTTTGGCAATGGTTTCAACCATTTGCTTGATTAAAAATTCGATGCATAAACGCTTACTTTCTTAAGTGGTCTTATGATTTTGACCAGGACTGTATATAGCGACCACTACATACGTCCGGAACAAATCCACGGCAGGAACATTTTCATAGGAATCACCGTTTTCAACATCTACACATATCAGAACATGCAAAAACACAACGTCGTGATCAAGCCACTCGCACGCATGGAATTAAGGAGATATGTTACGTTTATACGCATAGAGATACAGCAAACAGGCTGGAACTTTCGAGAATATCACTATATAAGAATTTGACAGCTAAAATTCAAACAGTCCAAACAAAGTTTCTCATATGTTATATATCCCCTCTTTTGGAAATAGGATACGATTATCAGTATCTCCAGTATCAAATAATACTTATACACTGAAATTTACTTTATGTATGAAAAGCAAAGAGAGGAGATATGACATATGAGAAATATTTGGAATCCAGTCTCCCCTTGCTGTTATTTCAAATCATTTGAAACCATAGCAGCAAGTTTTAGTCTCCCCTCTATCAAGACCAAAGGTTTTGGGGAAATATCAGATATTTTGTAATTCATATGCAAAACTAGGAAAGAAATGACTATGATTGAAACATTTTATGGCTGTAAAAAGTGCAAAAAATAGGCTCTGGATGATGGATGATCCCCTTAATGTGCGACCTTAAGGGCAAATGTCACTACACAATTCAGGTCATTAGCTTTCTAACGAGCCTTGTTAAATTCTGACAATAGTTGCAGAGATTTGGAACAACAAATTGTTAAAAAAGGTGGTATATCCATCTATCTATCTATCTATCTATCTATCTATCTATCTATCTATATACCCGTAGCCAAATTAAATATTGAAATGCTTATATCTTTAGTTCTATGGGACGAATCTACATGAAAATTTGAAGGCTTTTTTAATACGATTCTATGGGTAAAATTTTATGACAATTGCTAAGAAAGAACCTATATTTTCAAACCAATAAAATATGCCTAAATTTGCCTACATTTGTATATATAGTGTCCTGACAAGTCAGCTTTGGTTTTGCTGCTTTGTGATGAATTTTGCTCATTTTTTTTTTCTTTTGTTTGCTTGGTTGTCTTCCCGGTGACCTTTCCAGGCCACTAATATATAACTAAATAATCAAATTATATGAAAGATGCTAAACTTCTGACCGACCGTCAATATGGATTTAGACAAGCCCGTTCCACGGCAGACATCCTCACTGTAATCTCTGAACGCATATACCATTCACTGGACAAAGCGGGAGAGGGAAGAGCGGTAGCTCTAGATATATCTAAGGCTTTTGACAGGGTATGGCATGAGGGTCTCCTCAGGAAGATTAGATCTTACGGTATCACTGGTAGAATACTTAACGTAATTAAATCCTTCTTAGATAAGAGAAAAATCCAGGTTGTCCTCAACGGTCGTACATCTAAACAATATGATATAAATGCGGGAGTGCCCCAAGGATCTATCCTGGGACCTCTGCTGTTCCTGATATTCATAAATGACCTCCCCGACAAGATTGCCTCTGAGATGGGGATATATGCTGATGACACCACACTCTATAGCAGGCACGACAGGAAAACAAACGAACATATATCTAAAGTAATGGCAGAAACACAAGAGGATGACCTCCAATCAGTAGTGGAATGGGGACAAAAATGGATGGTCACGTTCAATGCCACCAAGACAAAACTGGTTTCATTCAATAATTACAAGAAACCTTCTCTACCACCTATAGCAATGGCCAACGACTCTTTATCTGAGAGTACGTCTCTCAAGCTCCTTGGCCTAACGTTCACTGGAAACATGAGTTGGAACAGTTACATCGAGGGCATTGCCAGGGCCGCTGCAAGGAAGGTGGGCTCTCTCTACCGTGCTAGAAAACTTTTAACACTCGAAAGTATCCTGTACCTCTATAAGGCCACTATTCGCCCATGTATGGAGTATTGCTGTCATATTTGGGCCGGTGCATCGGCTACTAGTCTCTCGCTCCTTGACAGGGTTCAAAAGAGAGTCGCAAATCTGATAGGCCCTAAACTGGCATCAAAACTTCAGCCTCTGTCCCATCGTCGAAACGTTGCATCCCTCTGCCTGTTCTACAAGTATTATAATGGTGAATGCTCTGAAGAACTGCAAGCACTTGTGCCCCCACGACGTGAACACCCTCGACAGACCCGACAAGCTGCAAAATCCCACCCCCACACTGTAGAGATCCCTAGATGTAAAAGATCCTTCTACTCCAGTAGTCTCTTCCCCAGAACTGCTAGACTTTGGAATTCCATTCCGGATCACTGCTTCCCCAACTGTACTGACATGCATAAGTTCAAGTGCAACGTGAACCAACATCTCGCTGCCCTAATCCCTACATAGTACCCCAGTAGATGTTTCCCCTGATAGTAGCCCCCTACACCAAAGTGGCAATGTGCCTTGTTTGGGGTGAAAATGTAAAAAAAAAAAAAAAAAAAAAAAAATGGAGCACATACATCAAATCCGTTGCCAAGATCGCTGGAAAAATGGTTGGAACATTCTACCATTCCAGTAAATATCCCACTGCCGATACGATTCTCTACCTGTATAAGAGCTAAGTAAGTCCTAGGATGGAGTACTTTTGCAACATTGTGTCAGGAGTTGCCCGGAGTACCCTATCTTGCCTTGGAAGAGTTCAAAACCGATTTGATGCCCTTTTCTCTTCTCTGCAACTTCTTTCCCACAGAAGAGACGTTGCGAGCCTGTCTCTGCTCTATCGTTATTTTCATCGCAAGTGTTTGACTGAGCTCCAATGTATGGTCCCCCACCCCCACTCATCGTCAAACTTTCACAAAAAAAACATTCGTCTAGCAAAATCACTATCAATAAATCCCCCCCCCCCCTCATTATCGGTGCCTAAACCTAAACGTGGATCCCATAAACAAAGCTTCTTTCCTAGAACTGTCCGTCTGTGGAACTCTGTTCAGCTGGCCTGCGTTCCAGCTGGCTACAATACTGTCGCCTTCAAGTCCAACGTAAACACGTTCTTACTGAACCACCCTCGTAAATAATCTAATTATACCAAATTCCCAACCACAAACGATTACTACGCTACAGTCCAGGTGACTAACATACACACACTAACCCTTATCCTCGAGTGGCCTCCAAGCTTTGATATATGGTAATCCTATTGTAAAAAATACAATAAAATAAAATAATATATATATATATATATATATATATATATATATATATATATATATATATATATATATATACATATATATAACACGCGCACGCGTGTAGAAGAAGTAAATAAGTATGTCAGAAACCGTGCGTCTGATTCGGTAGTCAGTATCAAGGAGCTCGTAAAAAAGCAGCAGCAGCAGGAGAGAGTGATATTAGAGAGAGGAAAAAAAAATAGAGAAAGAGACGGAATGCAAGTGAAATTAAAAGGAGAAGTCGAAGGAGGCGGTTGAAAGAAAAAAGAGGAGGCGCTTGAAAGGCGCCCGACCACACGAGGGGGCAAAAGTCGCGCGTGTCTCCGCTCCGTGGTGTTAGAGAGAGGAAGACTATGGTTGTTTTTGTTCGAATGAGGAGTAACGTTTTGAATGAACATTACTGTTTTAGTTGACGGCGGGATCCGATCTACCGCATGGTGGTAATACCCAGGAGGAGGGTTTCTATGCAACCTGAAGCCAGCAGACGATATTCGGAACCCGCTGTTTGTGTCTCAGGTAAGAGCAACAACTAATAACCGTAATATTAATATTAATAAACAAGTATATATATGCTATTGTGTTTATTTTTGTCACACACACACACGCAAAACACACACACACACACACAACAACAACAACAAAAACTTGTGTATTCGCGCGTAACGGTGTTTTAATAAGCTTTTTTGCTTGGATCATTCAAATGTTGGTACTTATGGAGTATTTCAGCACGAACCGTATTCTCAGAATTGAATAAATACTGGAATAATAGTATGCTAAGAATACGGACTGTGTTGAAATAATAACGTTATTATTTAGAAATCCATTCTTAACATGAGGAGAGGGACTTTTAAACTAGTGTACTTTCACCTAATAATTTAATCAACAAAAGATACCGTAAAAATTAAATTTCACTTGAATATTCTATCTAAAATGAAAAATAACACGTTCCGTATTTTGCATAAGTACTAACACGTTCAGTTCTTGCTTAGACGGCTGTCGTCCCAAGCTTTGCCTCCTCCTCCCCTAAAGGAGGAGGGACAGGTTTATTGCCTGTTTGAATATGGCTATTTTTATCGTCGTCCAGACTCCAGACTTCCCACTTTAAACTAGATCTCTCTGTCACATCGCGCATTGTTGGGGATGCGAGTAATTCACGGTCTTCTAGTAAAAACGGGAGAGAAGAAAGAGAACCCTTCTACAGTTGACTCATAGAATCATTCCATTCCACGCATTCTCAGGCGAGAGCGCATTCCGCTTTTTCTCTGGACACTTTTAGCGTAAAGAGAAAATCTGTGCTCGCGTCATTCAGCATTCCACAGATCCGCAAAGAAACCCAAACAACATTCTTCCTTAATCGTTAATACCCTTTCTCTCTTTAACCAAAGCCATTATCCATGTCTACTAAAAATGTTGGCATTTATAACCGATGCATCAGGCATCTCTATTATTATTATTATTATTATTATTATTATTATTATTATTATTATAGATTACAATTCTTAAAACTTTTAAATAGTTAGGCTAAACTAACAGAATTTTTTAGATGAGGATTGATGATTTTTAATTATTTTAACTACTATTCTCACCTTGGTTATATATCACGTGAAATGTTATCAGGAGATATAATTTATTATGATTGATTTTCAGTATTTATGTCAACAGTGTTCAATACGTTAGTAGAGCTAGGTAGTAAGGCTAGAAACTACCATTTTCATAACCATCCTGTGTGTGTGTGTGTGTGTGTGTGTGTGTGTGTGTGTGTGTGTGTGTGTTATAGTTATTCTTTATTAATAAGTATTAATATTGCATATCTAAACATTATTAGATTCAGGGCTACCAAAATTCACACATACATACACACACAAAATTCTGCACGGACCCACGGTTATCGATGCCTCCGATCAGTCTCAAGAGACAATGGACACTCCTGTAAAAGTTGATGCGCGTGTGACTGTAAAGCAAGGGTTGCGCAATCTCAACCACACCTCTCCTGAATCGACACTACTTCTATCCAGTGGTAAGCCTTCACAGATGGCCTTTTGGGGGCCAAATTTAACCTTTTTTACGCTCTTGTGTGGAACCATGGTCCATGCAAGAGCGTAAAAAGGCCAAATTTGGCATCAAAAAGGCCAATCTGGCAATCCTTAGAAAGGCCCAAATTTCCAAACAAGTTGGCGGCCTTGATTGTCGTACATCTAGTCTAATAAAAAATGTTGAAAAAATGATAAAAATTACATTTTTTCTTTTCGGGTTTTATTTCAGCCTTAGAGTTTAATAATGTGTTTTATATAAAAATAAATAATTTTTATACATTTTTGTCTGTTAAATAATTTAAGCCGCTGAAATACACATTTGCCATTCAAATTCCAGTGAAAACGAATGGTCGCTACCAACGAGAAGTCAATCGTAAACGGCTGTTGGGATAACGCTAATTAATTTGCAAATGTTATCGAAAGAGGTGGAGAGTACTGGAAACCTGTGGAGAGACTTGTTGTCACTTAAATTCTAGGAAACACCACAGGTTGTTAATGTTCTTCAAGAAAATTCTTTGATGATAGCCTGTGTTAAAACTTCTAGTAAATAATAATAATAATAATAATAATAATAATAATAATAATAATAATAATAATAATAATAACAACAGCAACGCCGAAAATAAGAAAAGAAGGTGGCTTTCCAATTGTAAACTGCCACGGCCATTCCCGGGAATTACTTCGTAAATACTGAAATCCTTTGGATATTCATTTATTACAAGTTGTTGTTTTTTTTTAACAATTGTTTTCTTCCACCTTTATAAAGTTTTGTTTTGCTTTTACGACCTTGAAATTAGACAAGACAACAACAAAAATATAGATAAATAATTAAAAATAAATAAATAACTCGGCCAGGTATGTAATTACATAATCATTTTTTTAATGACCTTAGAATCTAAGGTTTAGATGGTGTTGTTGTACACCTCTTCTATTGTTTCTATTTACTTGCATCTCCATAGAGGCAAAGTTAGAAACAAAAAGGCGGTGGGGGGGGGCACTCTGAATTAAGATGAAACTAGAAATTGACGGTAATTTTTAGTTCCCAATAATTTTATTTGGGGGGAAAGGTCGAAAAACAAAACAAAACAAAAAAAAACTTTACCGCTAACCCTAAGTCTGGGTGGCTAAAGACTTTCCTCCTCAAAAAAAAAAAAAAAAAAGACAGCGTTAAGGGTGTCGTCTCATCCCCCTTAACAAAAAACAACAACAATAAAAAAAAAAAATACATCCGGGTGGAGATTAGAGTGATTCTATAAAATTACCAAATTGCCCCAGACTATGAGGATTTCTTCTCGCTGACTAAGGATAAAACAGATACTAAAATTGAAGGGCAAGAAATCTACAATCATTTTGACGAAGAAAAATAAAACATTTTTTTTTTCAACATACCTGTTTTAATTTAAAGGGGTTACAGTCCAGTAAAATCGCTTGGCGCTTTCTGTGAACCTGTTTCCGAAAACGGTGAGAACTTGGAATAGTCCTTTCTATTTTTTTTTAATTTTTTTTAATTATTGAAAAGGTTTTCCATTTGCATTGTGAAGCGATTTATTGAAATTTACAAATTACAAAAAAAAAAAAAAAAAAAATTATTGAAAATTATCAGAACAAAATTTGTCTTTATTTGCACTTTTGTAATAAAGAATATGTTTATGAATTGGAGTTTTTTAAACTTTTGTCATAAAAATGTTTATGAAAACGAGTTTTTTTGTTTTTTTTTTTAAGAAATAAAATTAAAAAAAAAAAAACTTTTTATTTGAACTCTGAACTCGCATGGAAAAGAAAAAAATGAATGCAAAAAGTGTTTTCAATAAACCTTAATATTAAATAAATAATAATAATAAAATCGCACCAGTTAGGTGAGAACAAAACAGCACCGCTTCCGGGAACTCGCAGAAAGTGTCTGGGGACTTTATTTAACTATAACGCTAAAATAAGATGTTATGTTCGCCATTCAATTGCCTATAGCCGTCCGGTGGAGTGATGGGGGAATAAAACTTTGCATCAAAGTTTAGGGGTTATTTATTATTTTTATTTTTTAGAATTTAAATGTAATTTACTTTTAAAGAGTAAATCACAATTACCTAAAATGTATATTGATGACAATTCATAACAAGTATCACTTTATTAGATTTGAACATGACAATTTAGTAACTCCCCAAAGAAACAATCTTGGATCCTTTTTTACTTTAGGGTGGCAAATTGTCATATCAAGAGAAATAACTTATTTCAATTTACTTTTACATTTTATTTTTCCCCAAAATAATTTTTGCAAAGATATTTTTCATGTTAAAATAAATTCTAATGGCTAATGAAATTTGTTAATATTGTTTTTCTTTTTCTTCCGGTGACAAAGTTTTTTTTTTCTAACTAGTTAATAAAAATATTTTCATTTTCCATTTTAAAACAAATAAATTTAAAAAAATCTTTGTTTTTTGTAAATAAAGAATAAATTGTTGGGGAAAAAAATGTGTAGAGATAAGTTATCTCCCTTGATTTTCCAATTTATCACCCTAAACTAAAAATCTCATATTCCACAAATGAGATTATTGGGAACAAACTGGGTGAAGAGTTATGCAGCAAGGTATTTGTTAGCATTGCATTTAAATTTCTGCATATTGGCATGGTCAAAGAAACAGGGTACAGGGAGGGATCTTCAAAAGCAAGTGGTCCAAGTTAAGAAGCTATTAGATTAAACATGTTTCAGTATCTAGCAACAGAGAAAGGGTGTGATTTTGCTGCTAGTTGATTGGATCAGTTATTTACGTTAAGCAGATAAAAGTGCAATAAGTTCATGGAAGCCCATTCCATTAAAATACTTGTAAAACAAGTACAAGGATGCAACACTGTGTTGCACATTGAAGAGTACTCCCAGTTTTTAGTTAAAAACAAACTACGATTGAATATTATTATTGAAGGAGAATTTGGGAATTGAAAGCAGTTGTTAGAAGGTAAAATGAATACATTTTTGTTAGTTAGATAAGATTCCATGAATTCAGGAATAATCCATTGTAATGAGGATTAATGAAACAATAGAAATAAAAAATGTCCACAGAGAAAATCTGGGACTTGTGTTACCAGGACGTGTTGGAAGCATGTACGTGGAATTCACATGTCTGGCCCGTGTGCTGACGTCACAAAGAAGTATAGAATTAATATATACATTTAAGTTAGACTAGAAGGAGTCAAAGTCCGAGGGAGTCAGTCAGAGAGTCAGTCCGGTAAAGCGGACCGGGGAGACTGAAAGAAACTCCTTAGGAGTCCAAGAGAAGGAAAAGACGACAATGTAGCAGCATTAGCAGGCATTGAATTCCTATCAACAGCTGATGATGAATAAATGTCTTGTATTTGTTATGTAAGCCTTTTGTCTTCGTTTGTTATCAACCGCAAGGTAATGTGTTTTGTCTTTCATCGTCTTGTATAATAAACTTTCTATGTAAAACCCTTCCAAAGGTTGACTGTATCCTCCTCTTCGATAATGCATTTCCATCTTGCAATAACACAGCAATTTGGCAACATGTATATACAAACACATATACACTCTGCATACACACATTAATTAGATAGAACCGTCAATATATACACTCTTGATTATATATACCTGATTACATAAACATTGAATATATACAACTGCAGTGATGCGACAGGACTATTAGATTACAAATTCTTTTTGCACCTTGTCTAAGAGGGAGAAGCTAGTGACATGCATCAGCCCAGATGTAGCAACAATACTCTATACACGGGCTAATGGTGACTTTATAGAGATATCACATACTGCCAGGTATGAGAAGTTTTCTAGCCTGGTAGAAGGAGTCTACCATTTTTGCAGCAGGTGTGGCAGTATCTGTTATGTAGTTATTCCATTTCATATTGTCTGAGACTGTTAAGGTTTTCTTCATGTATCTGCTTTTGCAGACTTCGATGATCATGCCTCTCCAGTTTCTTCTGCATTCGCTCCTTCTAATTAGGTCTATGGTAGTGCATCTCGTGACCTTGTTGAGACTGTCCGTGAACTTTGTTCTGTCTTCCCCTGCTTTTTTTTGCTGACGATATTTACTAACATCAACTATTTTTTCCATCCCGTTTACCCACATATGTCCAAAGAGCTTCAACTGTTTAACGTAGATGGCATTTAGAAGTGAATGGTTTTGTACTCTGCCTTACGCATGACTTCTTCATTTGTCTTTCTTTCTGTCCATGAGAATCTTACAATTGTCCTTATAAACCACGTCTTCCAAATGACTTTCAGTAACCTTTGTTGGTGTCTAACATTCATAGCCATAGAAGAGAATTTACTATATATATATATATATATATATATATATATATATATACTAGACTGGATTACTTCACAAGATTTCCAGCTACGGTATAACTGAAAATGTTTTCTCAATCATTAAATCATTTCTCTCCGATAGGCTCATAAGAGTAGTGGTTGATGGGCAGAAATCAGAGGCCCTCAATATTAATGCTGGAGTCCCTCAGGGGTCCATCCTAGGCCCAACTCTCTTCCTGATCTACATCAATGATCTTCCCAAAACACATACTTAAATCATTCGTTAACATCTATGCTGATGACACGACCATCTATGGCAACACATCAAAGGCTGTAAATGACAAAGTTCTCTCAGATTCTCTCTCCTCTGATCTTGATCGTGTGGTACACTGAGAGAGGAGGAGGTTAGTTACTTATAATGCATCTAATACCTAGCTCCTATCTTTACATCATCAACATTCTGATCCCCATTTGGCATCAATTGAAATGGGTGGCTCTTGTTTAGGGGAAGCTCCATGTTTTGATAAGCTTCTGGGTTTGACCTTTACTCCTGACCTGAAATGGAACATGTACATCAAGTCAGTTGCCAAGGTCGCTGGAAAAATGGTAGGATCCTTCTATCGCTCCAGAAGATATCTTACCCCTGATGCAATTCTCTATCTGTATAAAAGCCAAGTACGTCCAAGGATGGAGTACTGCTGCCACATCTGGGCAGGAGCTGCTAAAAACAGCCTATCCTGCCTTGACAGAGTACAAAATAAGCTTTGTGGCGTAGTGGTGCCCTTTTTTCTTCCCTGCAACCTCTCTCCCATAGGAGAGACGTTGTGAGCCTGTCTTTGTTTTATCGTTACTTCTATGGCAAGTGCTCGTCTGAACTCCAATCTCTGGTCCCCCCTCGCCAATCTTTTACGATAAACACCCGCCTAGCGGAAACCACTATCAAAAATTTTCCCCACTCCTTATCTGTGCCAAAATTAAAACGTAGATTCCATAAACAAAGCTTCTCTCTTAGAAGTGCACGCCTGTGGAACTCTGTTCTGGTTGCCTGTTTTCCACCTGAGTGCAACCTGGATGTCTTCAAGTCAAATTTAAACAAATTTCTGATGAACCGCCCTCTTAAGTAAGACACTTATCACGTCTCCAACACTAATGTACTGTACACACAATAACCCTTATCCCCGAGTGGCTTCCGGGCCTTGATAAGTTGGGAAAAAAAAAAGTGGTAGTAGGCAGGCAGGCTCGAACCCGTAACCTGAAGAAGGAAAAGAACGTGAAAAAAAAATGTGATGTCTTTGTGTCCATCACCAAACCGGAAGTGACGAAGGTTTAAATTAAAACTAGTCAATCAAAAAGAGGGGATGACTTTCGAAAATATCGGTAAAAAAAAGTACCTAGTTGAGGGTGAAGGAATTGATTTTTTTAGCCAATTTTTCAATATTTGTCGTCCGAAGAGTCGAGTTTCAAAATGATACGGATCTCGTGAAAATCTGTCACCTTTGTCGTAAGTTTTAGGCAGACATACAAACATACATACATACATACATTGAAACAGACAGGTGAGATTTATATTATAGACTAGCGGGGGGTACCCGGCGTTGCCTGGGTGTTTGTAGGTATGTGTGCTTTTGGGTAAATGAAAATAAAAATCGTTGGTTGTTTAAAAAAAAAAACGAAGCCTTGACGCGCAGTTGGAAAATAATAAAGTGTGAAGAAAAAAACGTGCGACTTGGCAGGTGTCCGTTTTTGACGAGTTAATGACGTCAACGGGGACAGTGTTTTATTTACCGCGAGTCTGTTCGCTTTTTTTTTTTTTTTTTTTTTTTTTTTTATACGAAAAAGCTTAATGCACATGTGGCGATCGAAAATTGTTGAATATTTATCTTTTCAAAGTCTGGCAAATTAAATAGACAGGCGACCCCGGCTGTTAACTCGTAGATATTATCATTTAGGCGCGATATAAAAAGTTTTAAGAAGTTTTGAGACGACCTATTGCTTCTCAGAAAGAAGCCTTTCTTGAACATACACGAAAACGCACGCACACACACACACACACACACACACACACACACACACACACACACACACACACAAACATTTTCGCTTTTATATTTATAGATGTCTTCACGATTCTGAATTTTGTGTTCAATTTTATGTTTGTGAAAATACCCTTCATACTGTTAAAGGACGATTTTTCTATCGTGATTCTTTTCTTCATTTCCATGACACTCTTACCATCATGTGTAATAGTACAACTAACGTATTTGAATGTATCCACCTGTCGAATGGTCTCCTTTTCCGTTTGATTTTACACTTTGGTAATACAACCTTTTTGGAGATAACCATGCATTCTGTCTTCTTAGCACTGAGCAGCTTTTCTTTTCTCAATTGCTTCTGTTACTGTTGTTGTAGTTTATCCTCAAAGTCTGCATTAAGACACAGATGAAACGGCGTATCTTAAATTGTTGATGTTGTGATCGTCTACACTGACATCTTCTTGATTTTCAATGTTGCGTGAAATCATTTCGCTATAAATGTTGAAGAGGTCAGACAAGAAAACACACCCTTGTCTATCATGCAGACTGGTCTGTAGTCGTTGCATTCGTTGTCAATGCTGGTGGCTGCTTTCTTCTCCCAATAGAGGTTTCTGAGGATTCTAAGATCCTTCCTGTCGATATTAAGCCTGGTCAAAATGTCAAACAAATTCGTGTGTCCTTGTCAAATGCCTTTTTTCTTTCTTTTTTTTTTACACAGTGATCACCACTTATCAAGGCCCGGAAGCCACTCAGGGATAAGGGTTATTGCAAGTACATTACGTTAGTGTGGAGATTTGATGAAGTGTTTACTTAATGGGGGCGGTTCATTAGGAATTTGTTAACATTGGACTTGAAGACATCCAAGTTGTAGTCCGGTGGGAAGCAGGCAGACGGAACAGAGTTCCACAGGCGTGCAGTTCTAAGAAAGAAGCTTTGTTCATGAAATCCGCGTTTTGATTTAGGCACAGATATAGTGGGGGAAATTTTTCACAGTGGATTCAGCTAGACGGGTGTTTTTTGTGAAAGATTGAGTAGTCCATGTGGCACACGAACACAACATCCTCAATTTAAGATACGCAAACGACACTATCATCAATACAGACTTTGAGGATAAACTACAACGAATACTGACAACAGTAACAGAAGAAACTGAGAAAAGAAGAGCTGCTCAATGCTAAGACAGAATGCATGGTTATCTCCAAAAAGATTGTATTACCAAAGTGTAAAATCATATGGAAAGGAGAGACCATTCGACAGGTGGTACTGCACACCCATTAAACCTTATCCTCGAGTGGCCTCCTTTGTAAAAAAAAGAAATCTATAGATCTTTCTATGAAGGTTTTCAAGGCAAAGATTGCATTTCTTGTACCCTTATCAGTCCTGAAACAAAAATGTGTTTCTGATACTTGTAGCAATATCTTATTCCTCATACTGTTCAGGAGCATACACAGATGCACATGTTAGGAGAGAACTTGAATGCCTACTAGACACTATCCTCGAGTGTCTAAGGTCTCTCTGTGCCGGGTTTTGCCAGAACAACCTGGCATGAGAATACTTTTCCCTAGAAGTAAACACTGATGAAATATTCAATATAACATAGTATTTGCAGCCTATATAATATCTCCTCACTATGGTTAACCCACACAGACTTTTATTAGGAATGGTGCACCTTCTCTAAGTGATTTTACCCCAAGTAACAGCATAAAGCTTGATTCTCCACCAGACTAGATGAATTCTTGTTCTGGAATCCAGTAATACCAAGAGACCCCAAGAAAGGCATACTATAACATATTTAACTGGTTATTTGGGGAGAAGGAAAATTATGTCCTCAATTTCTTTACAAAGTCGGTCTTTGAGATATAAAGGAGAAATTTAATGGAATATTCGAATTTCTGTGTATCTCATATAGAGATCAAGTGTTAGCTTCTAGAAATGGGTCCATTAATTTCTGAGGACTTCAACTGAAGTAAAATGAAACAATAGTCATAAGTTTAAACATTAAACTCTTCTGAAAGGTCCTATCATCCGTTATAATCAGTCATAGAATTTTATTCATTATTTTCAATCCTCTTATAGTATTTATCATATTCAACTCTCGATCTACCTAACCATTTCATTAATCTTTATCTTTAAGTGGCTTTTATCCTTAATAAATGGTGACTTATTGGTCCCCCTGACAAAGGAGGGATTGGACCTATTAATTCACTCCTGTTCGTCCATTCGTTTGTTTGCACTTTTTTCTATAACCACGCCTTGGATTTTTAAAAAAACATTTTGCACAAACATTAGTCATGGTGAAAGTAAATTTTTGCCAGAAGTGATTTTCTGGGATAACTCTAGTTGCTCCTCCTAGGGGCCATTATAGGGGTAAAATTACCCCCCAAATGGTTCATCCGTTCATTTGTTTGCACTTTTCTCAATAACCATACCTTGGATTTTTTTTTTATTTTGCACAAACATTAGTCATGATAAAAGTAAATTTTTCACTTGGGGGTTGGGGGGGGGGAGTCCATACGCTTGGCTTGTTAGCAAAAAAAGAACAACCAAACAGAAAAAAGAAAACTTCCGGTTTTAATATTATCTCCCAGCTCTCTGTTTAACTGCTGGTGCCCAGATTGCAAGAATCTTAAAAAAATTTATATCTTAACATTTGCTTACTTGAAATAAAATTTTTAATCATCCAAGCCATTAACGATTCTTCATCCTCCACTAGATTGTGAAGTCAATCAGTTATTTGATTTGTCTTTGAAATAGACAAAATATGATTTTTTTTTTTCCATTTATTTTTTAATATTGTACGATGTTTCTCATTTTATTTAGAACTAAAAGAATGTCCATCCATGGACGGGTAATAATTAATTACGAAAACAACAGTTTTGCACCAGTTTTAGATTTGCTTACAAAGATCAACATCAAGCTATCATTATACTAAATCTTGTGTCTAGAATCCTTATTCTAATTTTAATCAAAATCCATTACATGATTTCGATTCTATAAAATATCTCAGACTCAAGGCTTAAGCCTAAGGAGTCTGAAGAAACTGAAATTCATAGAATCTTGCTTAATTGGTATCTCATGGCTAAGGTGCACATTTAATGTAAATTTGAAATATTCGAATGTTTAAATGGGAGGTTATGTCCATATAATCTCTGAAAATTCTTTAAAATACTCCAAGAAAAATTTTAAGTTGCTCAATTCAGAGGGCATTTACATTATTTACATTATTCTATGTGATAATTTTTATAGTTCTGCTCTAAATTTCATCAAAATAGGATATTTTTGCAGTTTAAAGGGAAAGAGATCTGTTCTTATAGCCCCTTTAGGGGTGCATTCTGAGATTTGGAAACACTTCTATTGTCTTCCCCTGAAAATTCTACGTATGAATACACTGTTAGTTATGTACATTCCATAAGTATTCTTTTCATAGAGAACACACAGACATACATTGATGTTTTTATATATAGATTGACGTCTGTTACCTCTTGTTAAAATTTTACAAAAATCAGTTCTCCAAATTTCCACAAAAGTGCTTCTCCCATCTCTTTGACTATTTTGCATAAAAGTAAATTAAACTAAGTATAGCCTATATTATTCACCCTATCACCTAGCAGCTGTGTTTCCAGAAGTATAATGAGTGGTTAATTAGTTTAGCAGTTAATCCTGTACATAAATATATACATACTTAACTTTATATGAATAGAGATGCACACATACTTAACTTTATATACGTAGAGAAGAGATTATGAAAGTGTATTTCTATACGTTTCTGAATTTTTGAGATGAGGATTGGTAATTCATATTGAGGACCCATGGTGTAGTCGTAAAATTCAGTTGTAAAATTACACTTCTGGAGATGGAAAGTTCAATCCTCAATGCAGGCGACAGTCAAAATGCAAATATTTAAGATTTTTGCTCAATCATGGCTGATGGAACGAGAGCATGCTAGCCCCGTGGATTAAATAAAGGATCTTGCTCAAAATGTTGTAAAGGTTCCCGAGTTTGACAGAAAGGTTTCAGAGTTTGACACGATACATCTAAAGAAGGTTGGAGGTTACATCGACCAAAACGTTGTGAAAATAACATTCAACATGAGATTAGTAATCCCAAGAATTCAAATAATACGTACATTACTTTAATTAATAATCCTTATTCTGCACATGTTGCATTTGATTCAGATACTGTAACGATTTATGAGATGATCTTTTTTTATTCATATCTGTCTCCATTTTCTAAGAAATTTGAAAGCTGTTCTCATATTATTCATAAATACATTGCTGGTTGTAAAATACGCTTAAATATATTTTAATTCATGCAGATTTCATATTTATTAGTACAGAGCCAAGTCTCCATTGAATATCATATTGTACCTAATATATAGTACTGATTTCACAAGTTAAAAGAAATGACTTGGGTGTCATCAGCTAGAATTAAAACCAAAATATTTAGCAGTCCAGCTGCATTCCCTACTGTTTCAGGTATCAACATATAAATAAGAAAGTTTTAAATTTAAACCACTTCAAGCTATGAATGAATTTGCGCATGTGCAAAAGTAATAGAAATATGTCAGCAAGTTGAAATGAACATTTTGCATTCCAACTTGCCGACATATTTCTGTATGCTCTATTCATCTATCCAAACAATGCTTTAACTCGCTATGAAATATCCTTGGTGTATAATTACTATTTCCTGTTAATTTTAGTGTTATCTGACCAGTAGTTTAAGAGTTTATCGGTTAAATATTTTCACACACACATACATACGTACATCTACTGTTTTATTTATATAGAAAAGATTAAGAATAGAATTATTCATTAAAGAAACCTTTAACTAGTGTACATGTTCCGCCAAAATCGATGGGGATACAACATTGTTTCCCCAGTATTCACACTGGCTATATATCTAGATATATTAATAAAATATTCAGATTAAATTACATCAATAATTAAATTTTTCATGTATACATAACTTGTAGGGAGATCCGACGTCGCCCGGGATTGAATGATGATCAACGAATATTTCACATTCCTATATTTGTATTGTCATTGAAATCCATGACATCACCCGGAAGGAAGCTTCCTATGCCTCCATGCAGTAACTTAGTCAAAAATATATGTTATTCTACATTGCACTCTAGAGGGGACGGCTACTATACAGCAAGACATGATGGAGTATGCAAGTACCTCCACTGGACCATCTGTAAAAAATTAAACATCCAGCGTAGCAGCAAATCCTGGGAACATCAGCCTGAAAGAACAGTTGGAAATTACTTATATACCATATATTACGACCATGTAATCCCTACAGCCACCTACCTTGAAAATGCTGCTGTGAAACCTGACATAGTTATATGGAATAAGTCAGAGAGAGTTGCAACCTTGATTGAAGTGAGTGTTCTTAATGATGGCGGTCTGAACAGAGCTGAAAGGGAGAAACAGACCAAATATTAAGGTCTCATGTATGATATGAAAAGAAACTGGAATCTGAAGGAGATATCAATCATACCAGTTATCATAGGTGCCACAGGGCTTATGAAGAAGAACATGAAGTTCTACCTAACTAATATTCCTGGTGAACCAAGTGCAAAAGAGATCCAGACAATTGCACTTAAGGGAACAGCGAGGATACTAAAAAGAGCTCTCGGTTGGTTTCAATAAAAAGCAGGGCAATGTTGGCAGCTGGTTTGGCTGCCCCATACCCAGCGTTACAATCTTCAAAGGAAGGAAAAAAAAAAAAAAGAGAATCTTCTGTTGCTTTTATAAAATTATTTTATATAAACTTCTTTCCAATCAACAAAAAAAAACATTAAGAAATTTACGTGCGGTGTTTAAACTTACAGACATGAAAATTTTCAAGTCTTATAAAATTCTTTGCAGTTAATGAAAAAAAAAACATAAAATTTACATGCAGAGTTTGAACCTACAGACCACGTCATGCAAAAAAAGAAAAAAAACAAACAAACAAAAAAGAAAAAAAAACACGCTATCAATTTACCGACAGTAGAATTTTCACGGCCCATTGTTCTATCATTGTTGCTAAGTGACGACATGAAAAAAATGGCTTTACTGATGATAGATAAATTAAAATAAATGATTATTGGTAATTATCGGGGGGGGGGTATTCTGAGATAAAACTTAACCAAGATCACTCCCAGACTTATATACTAAAGTTCTGTAAATTTAAAAAAAAAATCTGTTCAGCTGTTTCGGAGTCTATAAGGAGCGAACTCACACACACACACACACACACACAGAGTTGCATTTATATAATTGTAGAGATTATCAATTCTGATGAACACAAAAAAAATAAAACACTTGCTGCTAAGCTTTTAAGGGTGCCAGATATTTCGAATTGATTTCGGGCAGCAAGGTAAGTCTGAAGTGGTTGTCTATTTGCTTTCTCACTTCCTCTTACCACTTAAAATGGTTTCGGCTAGAAGCTAGAAAAAGGCTTGTGTTTTACCCACTAACTTCCACGTGACGGGATAGACATACATATATATTAATAAATACACATTGGTCTTTATTATAGAATGGAATATGATTCTGAATAAGTAAACTATTACCATAAAACTGATGCTTTTGGTTCGATGAAGAGGGAAGGGGGAGGGGACTGTGGTGACACCGATGAGGGGGAGTATCTAATCATATTCAAACTATCTCCCTTTCTTACAATATTTTTCAGTACTAGGACTTATATTTGAGTCTTTGGAGCATACTTTTAGCCTTCTATTTCAATTTCTATGTGGCTGGTTAGTGTTTCTAGCTTATGTGGATTGGTTTCCACATTCAAAGATTTTCCTTAAGGTTTTATCTGTTTTCATCATTGTATAGTCTGTTTTCCCTTCGATTCCAATTTCTCCTACTTTTTTTTCCTGGGACTGTTGCTGGTGCGCCTACTAGTGTTGATATTATATTGACTTTCTACATGTTCTATATTTCTTTTAGTTTTCAAGTTCTGTGTATTTGCTTTTGTTTTCTGTCTCTTTGATCTTTACTCTGTGGTCTGCTGGGATGTTAAAATCTACAATTTGATACTTTCTTTCTTCCTTGTTAACTGTTATCATGTCTGGTCTTCTTGTTGATGAGTTTATCAGTTTGTACCATGCCTCAGACGTTTTTATGATTTTTATTTTCTAATACTGTCTCTGTTTTGTGTCTATTTGCCTGCATATTCAAAATGCAGTCATTTACATAGTTCTTAGTGTACTGCTTTCCCCATGCAGTTATCTGTTCTTGTATTCTTTTTTGGGGTGGGCTATTTTTTTTTTTTTATTTTTTATTTTTTTTTACTTGGGAGTCACCGTTTATCAAGGTCCAAAAGCCACTCGAGGATAAAGGTTAATGAATGTAATGTGGTAGTATAGTAATAGTTAATAGTATAAATTGGGTAGAATTTAATCATTTATGGGGACAACTCAACAAGAACTTGTTTACGCTGGATTTGAAGATTACCATGTTCTATTCAACCAGGAAGCAGGCCAGCAGAACAGTGTTCAACAGGTGGGCAGTTCTGGAAAAGAAGCTTTGTTCATGGAATCTGCATTTTGATTAAGGCAGAGATAGAGAGTGGAGGGAAATCATATATAGTGGTTGTAGCTAGTCGAGTATTTTTTGTGAAAGTTTGGCAAGGAGGAACCATAGATTAGAGTTCAGTCGAGCACTTACCATGAAAATAGCAATAGAGCAGAGACAGGCTTGCAATGTCTCTTCTATGGGAAAGAGGTTGCAGAGAAGAGAAAAGTGCATCGACTGCTAGGTTTCGAAGCCGGTTTTGAACTCTATCAAGGCTGGAATAGGGGTGCTGAGTAGCTATTACCCAAATGTGACAACAGTACTCCATTTTAGGACATACCTAGCTCCACTGGAGTGATAGAGTGATCCAACTGTTTTTCCAGCGATCTTGGCAACAGATTTGATGTATGCGTTCCATTTCAGATCAGAAGTGAAGGTCAGTTTCAGAAGTTTGCTGCATTCACATGTTTTTAAAACTCACATCACACATCCATCATATCATTCCTCTCCATGCAACGCATATCCTCAACCCTCACTATCCAGGTTTCACCTCCATACATCATCACACTACATACACATGTGCGATAGACTCTTCTCTTGATTGACAGTGGTAATGCTGTTAGTTAAGTGTCCAAATGCGTCCGAGTATATTAAACGCTTTCTCTGGTTAAGATAAAGCTTTACAAAGAAGTACAGCAGATGCTTGACTGAGTTTCGCTCTATGGTCTCGCCTTCTTGTAAAACATTCACGGCAAACACTCGACTAGCTGCAACCACTGTCAACAATTTTCCTTACCCTCTATCTGTGACTAAAACTAAATGAGAATTCCATGAGCAAAGCTTTTTTTCCTTGAATTGCTCGTCTTTGGAATACAATATCGCAGAGCTGCTTCCCAGCTGACTATAACATGGTCGTTTTCAAGTCCAACATAAAGAAATTGTTGAGTTGTCTTCTTAAATAATTAATTGTTACCCAATTCCCACTATTAGTGATCATCACGGTGTTGTCTTGTTGATCTTTATCCTTGGGTGGCTTCCAGGCCTTGATAAGTGGTGACTCCAGAGCAGTGGTTCTCAACCAGCATGCTGCAGCACATCAGTGTGCCGCGGAATGATTACTGGTATGCCACAAAAAAGTTATAGGTGGAAGCTACAAGTCGTTATAGGTAAAAAACAGGTTTCATATCGTTATGAGTTGTGTGTATGATTAAATACTCACACATTATTACTTATATTACGATTACTTATATAATACTGATGTTTCATTATTAAAAAAAGGAAATAAAATGCACAATTAGTCGTTTAAATTGTTAGATACTTTAAACATACCCATGTTTATAAACATTGGTAAGCATTGTGATGGTTTATACCATTATCTCGTTTACAATATTAACAGATTCTTTGTAGGCATTTCTTAACTACAGGGTGCAACGATAAAATTGTCGGCCTAGGAAAGACATGATTCCATTTCAGTTTGATGAAAACTGGTTTCTTTTTTTGCAAACCATCTACTAGTTGGCCAGTTGTGTATAAATCCCAAGAAGGATGGGAGCCTTCTAGCATGCCTGAAAGTGACAATGTTCAACAAGTGAGATCTAAGATGCGCTGCTGTACAACTCATGGTTTCTGCTGGTCAAAGTTATGACTATAGGACCATTGCCAGCACCCTCAAAATGCATCACTGGATTACCACGAATAACAGGGACATATCCAGAGTGATTGAAAACAAAGTTCCAGCCACGGTTATGGTCTTTGGAGTGGTTTCAAGTGAGGGCCACATCATGCCACCTCACATTTACAAAGTCGGCTTGAAAGTCAACACCAAAATGTACCTGGATGTGCTGAAGAGTGGTGATCCTCTGGTGCAATCAGGTAGTCGTTGGCAGACCCTGGGTGTGGCAGCAGGACTCAGCGCAGGCCCACAACTCCAAAGAGACCCAGGCTTGGTTTCAGACGGAGAGCTACGACTTTGTGCCCTTCTCTCATTGCTCCCTCAACTCGCTAGACTACTTCATTTGGTCATACGTCGAGAACATCACCAACATGACCTTCCACAACACTAAAGCCAGCATGATCGCCATCATCCGTTGAGTATTTGCCGAGCTCCTGCCAGCACTTGTGGAAAAAACATGCTCCCAGTTCCAAACTCTTATCGAGGTGGTGATTGAGGCTGAAGGTGGCTACATGGAATAGATGTCAGCTCTACTACATAATCAAGTTACCTGGATTGATATTTTTCGATAAAAGTTGTAAAATAAAGCTGTAGTGTCGTTTTCTTTAGGGGCGACACTTTAATCGTTCCACCTTGTGATATTTATGTATTGAGAATTAACGTTTCACGTGGGTAAAATTGGATCATAGTAGGATACTTAATCCCTAATATGACTCATTTATATGAATATTTGTTTTTTTCCTTATACGATCTTTTTTTTTTTATTATTTTATCGCAAAAATGCTTTATGAATGAGATATATTAATTTTTTTGTAGTAAGTGTGCCACGAAAATTTAAAGAGCTCAATCGTGTGCTGCCATATAAAGATGATTAGAAACAACTGCTCCGGAGTAATTAAAAAAAAAAGTCAAATAAACAGTTTAATTTTCAAGATTATAGTTATGGTCTGTTATCTGGCAGAGACGACTACCACTTAAGACAGTTATTAATGTAATGCTAATTAGTGTTTTTGTGTACTGAAGAGGCAGGTATAGGTGAGAAATGTTTATAGAAAGAAATGTTATATACTTGAAAGTTTGCAGCAGCAGTTAATAAAAAGAAAAGATTGTTGACTTAGTTGTTTGTCAAGTGTTAATAGAAAATTTGGTAAAATTAAATAACAGAGTTCCCTCCTCCTTTCTACAACGTATCTGTTTTTGATATTTTGTTACAACCCTCCCCCCCTGAAATATAGTACTATATTTTCATCCACCAATCTATAATAAAGACCAATGTGTATTTATTATGTCTCTGCTTTATCGTTATTTTCATGGCAAATGCTCGTCTGAGCTTCAATCTATGCCCCTCTACCAAACATTCACAAGAAACGTTCGTCTAGCTGAAACCTACATCAATAATTTCCCCGACTCTTTATCTGTGCCTAAACCTAAACATAGATTCCATTAACAAAGTTTCTTTCTTAGAACTGCACACCTGCGGAACTCTCTCCCATTTGCCTGCTTTCTGGCTGACTATAATATGTTCATCTTCAAGTCCAATGTAAACAAGTTCTTGATGAGCTGTTCCCCTTAAGTAATCTAATTTACCAAACTTCCACTACTAACAATTACTACAACATTGTCCTATTGACCACTGTACGCTTATTGACCCTTATCCTCGAGTGACCTATGGGCCTTAATAAGTGGTGACTCCTTTGTGAAAAAAAAAAAAAAATTGTTTATAAATAAACATCACACAAAGATTAGCTAGTAAAATGTGCGTTTTTTTTATAGACCCTGGATGAAACCATTTCAAGTGATGAGAAGAAACAGAAAGCATGCAGACAACCTGTGTCACCTAAAATGAATTTGGAAAGAAACCTTTCACTCTAAATAAAAACTCAGCAATAGTTTTATTTTATTTACTAGCATTCCAGCCTGGCGTTGCCCGGGTGTTTTGAGGTGTATGTTGAGCAAAAAAAAAAAAAAAAAGCGGACAATTTTTTTAAACTTTGACCCCTATTATGATCCCTTAAAATTTATTATTTTAGGCTCAAATCAAGTTATTAAGTTAGATCCATATCCAAGGAACCTATATCTAAAATTTCAAATGTTTAGACCCAAAATTGTCGGAGGAGTTTGGTAGAGTTCTCAAAAGTCAAATCGTTGAACTTTGACCCCTTAACAGCCAAATTTCTGGATTACAAAGATTTTCCCAAATCTCAGTACTCTGTATATCAAATTTCAAGTCTGTAGACTGAAAATTGACAGAGTTATTGCGTAGGAAAATGTACACACACAGGCACGTTCACTTTTATAGATATATAGATTTATTTTTAGGTTATTAGAAATGATAATCTATAAAAATCTATAGATCATAGTATTTATAAATATATTTTTAGGTTATTGGAAAAGTCTATAAATCATATCTATACTATATCTATATCCTTATATCTTCTATTGTGTGTGTGTGTGAGTTCCCTATAGACTCTGCAACGGCTGGGCCGATTTTTATGAAATTTCCCACGAAGGTATTTTATATGCCTGGCAGTGTTCTTGGATAGATTTTGTATCGGAATGTCTTTGATAAGTATCGGTAATCGATATAATCTGATGAAAGAAAGAACGGGCAATTTTGACCAAAATTAATACTTTACACAGCCTAATATTACAAAGGCATTTAAGAAGTTTTATTACCACAATAAGGCCAGGCATATAAAACCAAAAGTAGGTTCTTTGATATAACGGGGGTGCGTTCAAAATGTATCGTTTGTCTTTCGAGACTGAACGGAGGCATCGACATTTAAACTTTAATTCAAACCATTATATATAAAAAAAATAATTTTATAAAATCAACAGTATGTTCTCCAGGGTGCAATGTAAACTACGATGTATTGTGTGCAAAGTCACTGCAAGTGGCATTTGAGCTTCGTTTCGGTGCACCGTGATGGGTCCCCAACTAGAGCAGGCAATCAATCGATTTGATTGAGAAATGGGCAATTTGACCGATTTTGATGACAATGAAAATATGGGAGTGTGCAATCCCGGTCAATGTCGGATAACCTTGCTAGCATCATATAGATAAATCTATAAATATCTTTTTTATGGTCATTAGAAATTATGATTTATAAAACTCGATGTCTATACGTGTGTATGTGTGCAGGATGTTTGTGCATTCCCTATAGAAAGAAAGGTTAGAAAATCTACATAAACTATAAAGGTTTATTCTCATGTAAAAATTTTCAGGAAGAGAATGAAAGTGTTCTTGAATCTTTATGTGTATCCCTAACAATGTTATCATCACAAGGCCCTCTTAAAACTTCAAATTTAAATCATATGTATAAAATTTTCTAGGAAAGTCAATGAAAGTGATACCAAATCTCAAAATGCCCTCCTAACCAAAGAAAACTATGGCGATGGAATCTTTTAAAACTTCATTTTTGATGGGATTTATATCCTGTGCATGAAATTCTATGGGAAAGACAATACAAAAGGTCCTGAATCTCTATGCTGCTCTCTGTGCTAAATATCTGTAACCCCACCTAAGAAACCCATAGGGACAAGACTCTTTTAAAACTACAAATATGTATATCCGATTCTCATGAACATTATTCTAAAAGTTGATTTATTTGTTTAGTTGGAAAAGTATCAGACTGAAAGCATTAAGAATGCGGTTTCAATTCTACCCTCCGCCTCCTGATTTTTAAAAAAATATAATTACAAAAGTGTGAGGAGACCTTAGTATTTTTAGTGTAGAAGAATGGAACGTAAATGATATGTCAAATAGAGAATAGATCAGTTACGTAGGAAGGGATCTAAATTTAAGTCCCCTGTGAGTATAAATATGCAGTGTAAGTGGGTGACAGTGGGAGTACTTGGCAGATAGGGGAAAAATGGGAACTACTTCTGGTAGGTTATGACGACGATAATGATGTCGCTCATAGGATTAAATCTAATGTTTTAACAATACGAATTAATGTGTCTAAAATGTCGTTCTATAGTCAAATAAGGTAATGGCTAGTAGTGTAAACATAATAAATGTGTATGTGCTATCTGGTGTTGTAAACCTATGGTATTTTGGTCCAGAGAGGAAAAACTACGCCTCTTTTATTATATGTAGGGATGAAATCAAAAAGTATATTTTTTCCTTTAACATAATGAAATGCAAATAAAGCATTTTGCTATATTTAGCATGTAATGTGTGCCCAGCTGCCTCCCCTCCCCCCTCTCTCTCTCTCTTTATATATATATATATATATATATATATATATATATTTACAGTATTTACTTCGACAGTGCACAATATGTAAGTAGAGCTAGGTAGTAAGGGTTAAAAATATATATGACAATTAAGCTACATAGAATTATATATATCCCGTATATTCTTCTATATAAGTCAATCTTGTGTATAGGTCGATGTGCATTTTAAAACCAAAAATTGTGTTATTTTAGGTATTACTTGTGTATAAGTCGACTGTAGATTCTAGACAAGTTAAATGGTCTGTCTCATGGCTCTTTCCTGCACAGATAATTTCCTTTTTGATGGTGTTTTTTTTTTTTTTGTAAGACATGTTATAAATAGTTTCTTGGCATCCGTGAACAATAATAGGTGCATTTATGCAAGTGTGGTCTTTTCGATTTTCATATATAGAACCAACCAACTACACCTTTACATGCAACAAACACAAATGTTGCTAATCAGAGATTCTGACTAATGACATGCTGTAGATTCCAGGTGCAGTTACTGTTTTTAGACATAATTTATGTCACATACCATAGTAACGTAAACGTATACATTGCACGAGCCGTAATATACCACAATAATGTGAACGTATGAGTTAAGTGCTATTAAATGGTTTCATTAAATAGTTGTCATTAAATTGTTAAAACTTGTTGAACTTAGGGGAAAACGACATCTCGTAAACACTACATTTCCTAACCTACTTAAAAAAACGTCATATCATCACCAAATACGCCATGTCAAACTTAGGCCTATAGCCACGTCTAGAGAGTGAACATTGTGAGAGCTATACCAATTATTATTAAGCCTCCCATTGCTGGCATACACACTACAGTGGGCTTCGGAAGGAGTGCGATTAATTACTAGGATTATCAGTATATATTGGGTGCACAAACAAAATGGCGTTTTCTGTGTTATAATCGAGCACTGAGTCGTTATTTAACATTTCCAAAAACATTACCTATGTCCCCCCCACCCAAAAAAATAACCGTAAAATCGTCTCCCAGAAATTCGATTTATACATAAATATATACGGTATAAAAGGAGAACACCTGTCTGTCCGTTAAAACTAAGAACCATGAGGGAGCGTACATAAAATATAAGTATATTCACATGTAAATTTACATGTGAAAATAATTGAAATAGTTCTGCGTCTATCTCTCCCTTAAAGAGGTTAATGACAATTTCCTAACATTTTATGCAATGGAATTAATTTGTTTATAAGTGTTAGTTTAAGATTATTAACAAATATCTGAATAGCTCAGCAGGTAAGCTATCTACTTGATAACATCATGATTGCTGTTAAAGTAAACTCTCTTTTAATATGTCGTTGCATATGATGCTATCCTACACTCTAACCGAGGAAACGATGAGTAATTAAAACGTTTTCTTATCCATCTGTCGATAGCTAAAAAGGTAACGACTAAACTAAAGCTGGAGTGCTAAATGCTATGATTTCAATTTTGGCTGATAGCACCAAAGTCATTTTTTTTTAACTTTTAAAATCTTTACTGTACATCGGGTACATTATAATAATCAACAGAAAATTGTCTCTATAATAATAAATACAAAATCTGCATAA
>NC_136484.1:31457745-31505245 GCF_053919585.1 Euprymna scolopes | reverse complement strand
AGGGAATTGGAACCAGGTTTCATGGTTGGCGTCAGAGTTTAAAATCTCAAAGTTGATGCATTCACTACATTTAGTGCAAAATCTGTTTTTGGCATTTTATAACGGTTGATGATATATCCTCAATGATCAACCCAAAAGGTGTGAACCACTCCAGCAAGAGCTGTCCTGTTCTGTTGGGCTGAACTATTGTTTTGTGCAGTCCTATGTGAACCATCCTTCCAGGCTTTATGTTATTGCCAGAGGTCCACCGCCCACAAGGGAAAATCATAAATATTATTTTGGCATGTGTTCTTCAGAATTGTCTGTTTCTTTTCACCCAACCCGTTTGACTCATCAGTCTAGTGGTCTCCATCAATTCATTGTTTCGATACATCATTGTAAATACAGCTTCCTATTCGAGAAGCTTCTTTCTGAGAACTGCATATTTGTGGAACTCTGTTTACTGTTTTCCTCTTACCTATAACCTTAGTCTTGAAAAGACAATATGCATCTGCTGTCTTTTCAATAATCATCTTTTGTTCTTGTTACATGAAGCGGCTTCATGCCTTGTCTGTAGCGTTTTTCTATAAAAACAAAAATATCAACAGGACTGCTGAGGTGTATTTTGCACGGCCAAATTGCATTGCCTCTTATACACTGACATTTCTATGCCCAACTTCCCACCTTGTGTTAGATCTTTCTGTAAGAGGAGCAGATAAATACAGTACAGCTAACCACACTAATGCGCACTGATGAAGCAAAGAAACAGCAATATATTTTATTATGTTGAGTATATTTCAATAGTAATATTGCAATTTTGAATACATAAATTTAAGGGGAAAAACATTGTACAGGATGGAACGATAAAATTGCTGCCTTAGAAAAGACAACATGATTCCATTTCCGTTTGATGAAAACCGGTTTTCTTTTTTCTTTTTTTTTTATTACAGACCATCTACTAGTTGGCCTGTTGTGTACAAATCTCAAGATCAATAGAAGCATTCTATCATGTCTGAAAGTGACACAAAGTGACAATGTTCGACAAGCAAGATCAGAGATGCGCCGCTGTACAACTCATGCTCTCTACTGATCAAAGTTATGATAACAGGACCATTGCCAGCACCCTCAAAATGCAAATCCGGACAGTTTAACACATGAGGACACAGCAGCTCAATGAAGTTTCCAGCCACGGTTGTGGTCTTTGGTGTGGTTTCAAGTCAGGGCCACATCATGCCACCTCACATCTTCGAAGTCGGCTTGAAAGTCAACACCAAAGTGTACCTGGATGTGCTGAAGAGTGTGGTGATCTCCTGGTGCAATCAGGTGGAAGCTGGCAGACTCTGGGTGCGGCAGTAGGACTCTGCACTGGCTCACAAGTCCAAAGAGACCAAGGCTTGGCTTCAAAAGGAGTGCTACGACTTTGTACCTTTCTCTCACTTGCCCCTCACTCCTCTCCCAACCTGAACCTGCTGGACTACTTAGTTTGGTCATATGTCGAGAACATCACCAACATGACCTCCCACAACACCAAAGCCAGACTGATTGCTGCCATCCGCCAAATATTTGCTGATCTTCTGCCAGCGCTTGTGGAAATAGCATGTTCCCAGTTCCAGAACTGTATCGAGACGGTGATTGAGGCTGAAGACGGCTACATTGAATAGATGTCGGCTCTATTACATAATCAAGTTACCTGAATTGATTTTTTCAATAAAAGTTTTAAAATAAAGCTGTAGTGTTGTTTTCTTTAAGGCGAAAAATTTATCGTTCCATCCTGTATAAAAATCTGTTTTGTTTTTGATTAAAAAAACCCAAGAAAACAAAAACAAAAAATGCATTAGCTTGTATGAATAATACAATAGAATCTGTTTGTTATTTATATTGGTTTAAATCGTTCCAGATAAGGCATGAATCCATTTGATGTAAGATGTTATAAAAATACAAATTAAAAGTCAAAAACTAACAAATGATAAGTATTACATGGATAAATATAAACCCAGAAAACAGCAATTTTTCCCGTTTGTCAGAAACATTACTCATGAAATGTGAGAACCTTAGGTCCACTTTGCAATTTCTAGAATGGTCCTGGGAGTATTTTTTTTTTTTTTTTTACTTTTGTTTATTTTGTTTTCAATAATTTGTAGTACTTTCTTTTCTTTCTTATTTTCTTTTTTTTTTTAATTTTTTTATTGTCAATAATCGTACCAATCCCCACAGGACAAACCCTACACTATTAAAGGTATTTGTGTACATCAGCTGATGGGATATCATTCACTATTGGATGACTTCAATTCATGAATAGGTCGTGAGCAACTGTACAGAAAACAGCAGGTGTTTTACAAATTGGGAGCAGGAAGGTTGCAAAATGCTGACATTCGCCGTCTCTTTGCTCTCAAGTTAACATTGTTTAAGTAAGTAACAATGATAAAAAGAAGTCAATCTATCTATACTGGTGTATACTCTCCATCAAAAATAATTTAAAAAAAAATAATAATTATGCTTCGCCAGTGTTCGCTTTTTGCCATTTACGTTTCTGATATATTGAAAAAAAGCAATATACACTCTGCATATTATTATATTTGTTATAAGTTAACCATATTTGGACCTTGAACTATCAAATTAGTTGCCTCTCAGGGTTATCTGATCCACACGAAGACTTAATACCCGATGAACTAAGTGCAAGAGAGATTCAAACAATTGCACTTAAAGGGACGGTTAGAAACTTAAAAAGATCTCTCGGTTAGAATGTACGAGGGTGAAGGTGAATGTTGGTACCTGGTAGGATTCCCATCCCCAGCTAGAACAAAATGATAAAGTTTATAAAACAAAAAAATTACGTAAAACAGTTGAAGAGGACTTGCCGTATGGAATTAAGGTGGGGGCATGTTTTATTTTAAGAAAGAGAAGGATTAGCATAATTTATAGTCAATTTCGAATAAAAAAATGAAGCTGTGGCATCCTTAAAAGTAAATTAAGAATTACTTGATTTAAAGAAGAAACAATTATTTCAGAATTTATAATAAGGAGGCAAGCATTTTTACTTATTTATCTATTTGCATTTTGTACAATAGTGTAGTTAATATTAATGAAAATAGTGTAGTTAATATTAATGAAAATAATGAAAATAGTGTAGTTAATATTAATGAATAAAAACTGTACAAAGGAGAAAGTCAATTTGCTGAAAAAAAAACAACAGGGTAGAACAATAAAGTTGTTGCCCTAAAGAAAACAGCAGTACACCTTTTTAAAAACTTTTATTGAAAAAAAATCAATTCAGGTAACTTGATTATGTAGTAGAGCTGACATCTATTCAATGTAGCTGCTTTCAGTCTCAATCACCGCCTCAATATGGGTCCAGAACTGAGAACATGTCTTTTCCACAAGTGCTGGCAGGAGCTTGGGTAATACTCGGTGGATGGCGATGATCATACTGGCTTTGGGGTGGTGGGAGGTCATGTTGGTGATGTTCTCGACGTATGACCAAGTGAAGCGGGTTCAGGTTGGGGGAGGAGGGGAGCGAGTGAGAGAAGGTAGCACTCCTTCTAAAGACAAGCCTGGGTCTCTTTGGACTTGTGAGCCGGCGCCAAGTCCTACTACCACACTTGTGACCTGCCAGCGGCCACCTGATTGCACTAGGGTATCACCACACTCTTCAGCACATCCAGGTACATTTTGGTGTTGACTTTCAAGCTGACTTCGAAGTTGTGAGGTGGCATGATGTGGCCCTCACTTGAAACCACACCAAAGACCATAACGGTGGCTGGAAACTGTTTTCATCAGTCTGGGTACATCCCTGTTATTCGTGGCAATCCAGCGATGCATTTTGAGGTTGTTGGCAATGGTCCTGTTGTCATAACTTGGAACAGTAGACAGCATGAGTTGTACAGCAACACATCTCCAATCTCGCTTATTGAACATTATGTCGCTTTCCGATATGATAGAAGGCTCCTATCGCTCTTGGGATTTGTACACCACTAATCAACTAGTAGATGGTCTGCAACAAAAAAAAAAAAAAAAAAAAGAGAAAAGCGGTTTTTATCAAACGGAATTGGAATTATACCCTTTTTTTTTTTTTTACTAGATCGACAATTTTTTTGGTCTGCCCTGTACCTACATTTTAGTGGCCATTTTAGTTTGATAAGATATAAGTGTTTTATGTGCTCAGAAAGTTTATTCCTATAATATAGTAACTCTTGCTTTGCTTATTTTGTTCTTTAGTCCTCACATTCCAGGAGTGGTGTTTCTGATTTCATCTAATACTTATCATTGGCAAGTTTTTTTGTCTTTTTACTTTGAAGTACTATTATTTTTAGCTCCTTACATCAAATGGCTTCATGCCTTGTCTGGAGCGATTTCCTCCAGGTGAAAATGCAATGAAAAATAGGCATGTAAGTAAATAGTTAATGTAGCAAATGTGACAAATTAACTTTTATTGTTATATGAATCACATAATGTGAGAAATGCAATAAAAATTAATAAGATATTTAAAACTATGAATTCATAAAGGCCGCTTTGTGTGTGTTTTTATGCTAAACCACTATTCCTGTATTGTATTTCACTTTTCTCAAATATACCTAGAAAGGAAAAAAGATTATTTGAAGGGAACAGCCTGTATTTAGATTGTAAATCTAGTGTAGTATATAGACAATAATAAAAACGAAAATATGAAATAGTAACTGCAAAGAGTAAAAGGTAGGCCTAGTAAAAATAATCCTGGTGACAAGAGGGCTGTATTAGTAGATGTTAGCATTAGAGTAAAATACCTTCTGTGTGAATTATTGTTTAGAGGAACTGTTGAGCCAGAAAAAAAATGTAAGAAAGTTTGAAATTGGATGGAATCAATGCATATTTTCTAAAAACGCATTAGGAATTAGTCTAAGTGGCTGATGGAACAAGTTAGCTTGTTTAGCTTTTAGTTTGAAAGCTGTATTACTTCATTACAAAGATGAGAGATTTAGCAAACAACTTTGATATTCTATATTCATGTAACAGAAATACATGAACATTTCCATAGGTGTGCATACAACTGTACAGCACTCAACTCAACTATTAGATACTAGCAGTACCCGCCAACCGACGTTGCCCGATGGAATTACGGTTGTTGTTGTTGTTGTTGTTGCTGAAGACACCCCTAACTCCTATATAGATATTGAACAAGCCCCAGCCACTAAAAAATTTTTTTTAAATATATATATAAGCGAAGATAAAAATTTTAAAAATTAGACACAGTAGCCAGTCCAGGTGGAGAAACATGAAAAAAAAAAAAAAAGTAGAAGGGAGGCAGGCAGGCAGGCAGGCTCGAACCTGTATAGCGAATGATGAAAGGAATATGAAAAAAGCTATCCATTTAGTTGTCGAGAGAGAGAGAGACCGAGTCTGTCATTTTTGACAAACTAAGAAACAGGAAATACTTTATCAAAATAAATCAATACTTTTAATCAAAATAATTTATTTTATTTTAAAAGTAAAACTTTTTCACTAATAAACTGAAAACAGAACTTTTCATTTTAATTTCGGATTTTAATAAAACATGGTACTTATGCATATTGTGAACGTCCGTGTCAAAATCCAAGTATCAAATAAAGAAATCAGTGCCTTTTTGTTTTCGTTTTCTCAAGAACCATTGTTTTATTTTGTGTGGTCGCCTTTTGGGTCTTTAGCTAAGCAACATCTAATATAAGTACAAACACGATTTAATGTGTACATTTAACTAAAAATTGTGACGATAGCAAAGGCAAAAAAGAAAATGAAACCTCCCAAGCAAAGTTAAAGGTTTACTAAAAATATCAAGATGTTTTTTTTTTAAATGGCGTTTTAAGGATTCCAGAAAAAAAATTATATCCTAAAAATTATGATAAAATAAAACCAGTAGAAATAAAGTTCTGTTTATTGTTTATTTATGAAAAAGTATTTTATCCGTGATTTATAAATGTTCTGTTTTTGCCGTTTAGTTGTACAAGTAGCCTCCAACCCTGTTATCCAAAAAATGGACACGTTGGGTCGACACCGGTATATAGATTAACCACATTGTTTAACAAATAAAAGGATTTAAGGTGTTTTATTTTATAATTAAAAATTTTAAACATTGAACAATACAAACAGTACGTTGTAAAAAAAGTAATGAAAAATGAAGATTTAAAATGATTAAATGTGTTTTAATCTATAATTTAAAACATTGAACAATACAAACAATACGTTGTATAACAAATAAAAAAGAAATGAAAAATGAAGATTTAAAATGATTGAATGTGTTTTAATTTATAATTTAAAAATTTTAATTTAAAATTTAAAACATTGAACAATACAAACAATACGTTGTATAACAAATAAAAAGAAATGAAAAATGAAGATTTAAAATGATTGAATGTGTTTTAATTTATAATTTAAAAAATTTAATTTAAAATTTAAAACATTGAACAATACAAATAAGATTTTGGTTTGACTTTAAATTTTATATTGTTCTCAGATGCGCGGCTGTTGCCGCGCATCTGAGAACAATATAAAATTTCTTCCTTGTTTCTGCGTTTCCACAAGAATTCAATATTTAACTTCATCTTTCATTATGTCTTTTCGAGAACAAAACCAACATTTTATTTATATTGTTCGATGTTATTATTTTATAAAATAAAATGCATGTAATCATTTTAAAACTTTATCTTGTATTATTTCTTTTGTTTATGAGTTAAACAATGTGGTTAAGTTTAATTAAATTTTAATCACAGGATTACATTTTCAATAACCACGTAAATATAAACAAATTTCTGTTTACGATATATACCGGTGTCGACCCAACGTGTCCCTTTTTTTGATAACAGGGTTCGAGGCTATCTATATACGGCAAATCTACCATTGTTTATTTGTGTAAAAGTTCTATTTTAAAAATAAAAGAATTTATTTTTATCTAAAACTCTTAACGTATATTATTCATTTGTTTACTTGTGGAAACGTTCTGTTTACGTTCCGTAAACTCACTCTGTCGCTTTTGCTCTGTGTCTGTCTCTCTCCCTCTGTCTGTCTGTATCTCTCGCTTTCTCTCTCGGTAAACACATTTAGAGAGAGAGAGAGAGAGAGAGAGAGAGAGAGAGAGAGAGAGAGAGAGAGAAGCAATTAATTCCGAGCGGCTAATATGCACTTATCTATCTATCTATCTATCTATCTATCTGTCTGTGTTTCGGTCGGTTCGATACTGAGGTCGAATGTAAGCAAAACACATATCTCTCTCTCTCTCTCTCTCTCTCTCTCTCTCTCTCTCTCTCTCTCTCTCTCTCGAAAATACATTTAGGGAGAGAGAGAAAAAAAGAGAGAGAAGCAATTAATTCCCAGCAGCTAAGTAAGCATGTATCTGTAGATGCCATGTTGGATAGTATCTTGATCGTTCGTTTTAGTGTATAGAATTGTATTTTAGAATAAGGGTTCTTTCTGGTCTAAGCCAATGAGAATAGCCGGAAAGTTTTCAGGGAGAATTATTTTTCGAATCGGCGTACGGGAATTTAACGGCTGTGCTATGAGTTTATGAATCGGTTATGGAAGGTGAAACCACAGTATTCGTATCCTGTGTATAACAATCTGCGGTGTTTACTGGTGGTAGTAGAAGGACTTTAGTGATGGGGGGTAAAAATTGGTGTACAATAAGAAGGGGAGGGGCGAATGAACTGGAATTGGATGACCTCGTCCTATGACGCAAGTCGGTTTATGGGTCAGACGTTGAATGGAGCAAAGTTCGGATGAACTTAAAACCCTGACCGACAAAAATGAAACCCGGGAATAAGATGACGTAATTCGGCCGCAAATAAGACCAAATGCAAATATCAACAGGGTCAGAATGTGGGTCGATTACGTAAATCGATTAACGGGAAAATTCATAAAAAGCAATCATAAACAAGTCAAGAGAGAGTCAGAGGCAGTCAGAGAGACAGAGACAGGCGGACGTCTGAAGCGAGACGTCACTTCAGAAACTAAGATGTGAAACTTTGAGTTCTTAATGAGGAAATCCCGACCGGTCGTATTAAATAAATCCATCATGTGTTTTGGATAAAGCTCATCTTTGTGTTTGTGATTTCTACAAAAAGGTAAATTGTATTGTTATTATATGTCTGTGTTATAAAATGTCATTACAACAACATCTCTCTCTCTCTAAGATACAACATCATATGTAATAAGACAAGAACTCTCACTAAGACTCATATCATTACTAATAAGAACTCACGTAACATACGCGCACAAGTGGTATAGTCTAATAATAATAATAATAACTATATAACATTGGGACTAATTCCTCTGTAGGTTAATGTGGTAATCATGCTGTAGCTCCTCGGATGTAATCTAGGATTTTATTTAAACACCTGGATGTGCCGTAAAGTTACGTAAGATAGTGGCTAATAGGCTAGACATAAGAAATTTGTATGTGGAATCTGTTGTTTGAAACTTACTATATTTTGGTCCAGAGGGGAATAATTGCGCCTCTTTTATTACATATATATAGGGATAGGGATGTTGCAGTTTTAAAATATTACTTTAAAGATTAATGAATCCTTTTTGCAGGTCAGGATGGCAGTAGAAAAAGGCTTTATGTGAAAAGAAGCAGAAGGGATATGAAAACTGATATTCCTTGGTGTATATAAATAGTAGGTATGAATTAATATCAACATGGATACTGTAACTTATCAGTGTTTGGGGTTGCTAGGGATGTGACAGATAAAGTTTGCATAAATGTCTCGTTTAATTATCTGATTACAGTAAAAAGAAATGTCATAATTACACTTGTTAATATAAGTAATATCACTGAAAATGTCACTGTGGCTTAAGATAATAAGTGTAGTAAATTAAGATGTTGCTTGGCTTAAAGAAAAGCTTCTATCTCTCAAACACACACGCACACGCACACACACACTATATCTATATAATTATAAAACTCAAATGATCTTGTAACGATGTATGTAACCCACTTTCCGGTTTACGACATCCGGTTGCATATGCGCGCATAACCTGCACACTGAATATATTAACGTTATTATTTCAAAATTATTATTTAACATGGGAAGAGTGGGGTTTAAAATAACTTAAACGTAATACAGAAATGAACGATGTAAAAAAAAAAAGCAGACAGTATTAACAATTGTTTATTTGGATAATTTACACGCGAAAAAAAAAAAAGAACAATTGGGATGCTGAAATATTAACGTTATTATTTCAAAATTATTATTTAACATGGGAAGAGTGGGGTTTTAAATTACTTAAACGTAATACAGAAATGAACGATGTAAAAAAAAAAAAAAAAGCAGATACATCAAAATTTGAATTTAACTATGATAAGTATTATGGTATCTGTTTAGTGCACATTTACCTATAAGTATGGCCAACCACTTATAATTCAGTAACTGTAATTTTTTTTTTTTTTTTTCAAAAATCAATTATAATAAACAGAACGACTCAAAGAAATCTCTCTATATTCTTTTTTCATTTTAATATACTTTCGTAGAAATGTTTCTGTCTTGTTAAAAAAAAGACTATTTTCTTTATGTCACAAGTGTCACGCTCATACATTAATTCCATAGCTAATATAACATACTGACTCAACGGGTCACGGGTAGTCTAGTGTATATATATATATATATTTATATATATATATATATATATATATATATATACAAGAAGGATAACAAAGTCATCAGTTTGTAATAAATTTGATAAGTAGTACATACTGAATTCAAAAGTTCTTAAATAACACTGTGCAACAAATTTCACGTTACAAAAAAGTACATGCCACAAAAGACCTGTTTCGGTGTAAGAAAAATATCCTGATACTAAATTTTGACCTTTATTTCTCTAGATTAGTCAACGTTTTCATGTACTATAAACCATATTTTATCATTGGTTATGAATAAAAAACAGAATTGTCAGTTTAAACAACATTTGTCCTATTTACTCTCTTATGTTGTGTGTCATCCTCCCTTTTTATATTCCAGTAGTAGTCTGCCAACATGTCAGACTTCCATTTTCTTTTTAATATCCTGATGGAATCTCTTGCCTCGTTCATCACTCACATCCCTAATATTCTCTGCAAAATTCTTGAAAGTGACAATTTTGCTGAAAAAAAAAACTGTACCTTATTTGACAAAAAAGAAGGCCAAAAATGGATTTTCCATGCCATTGTGCATATAAAAATGGCCACAGATGTCCTGTACTTTTGTTAGTGTTGTACAGTGCAATAAAATCATTAGTCGTTTATAACCAGTTCTTGATTGGGGTTTGTATAGTACCAGGATATGTCCATTTCAATCTTTACCTAACTATTACTGCTTTATTACTAGTACAAAGAAATATAGTTGTGAATTTTGGGGGAGGAGGGGGATATGCTACTTTAAGAGTAATCAACTACTATGAACGTATTAAGATAGGTTTTATTCGCGAAAAATATCAGAAATTATGTTTATACGCAAAATAATTCGCTTTGAACTAATACTGAATATTCTTTATGCTTACATTTTTTGCTGATTACCAAAAACAAAATGTAAATTTATTAAACATCCAGTTAAAAACAAATTTTTAAATTCGCATGAGATTTGAATTCCAGTATTGACGTCATAAAAACTACTGCCTTAGTAATGTGTACTCTGCCTTTTCCTTTTTTGTCAACCAATCACATGTTTATATTTGTATATAAACCGACAAAACTCCTCAAAACACCACGGATTGTATACTGTCTGTATAATACCTGGTGTTGCTCAGGATACAGTGAAGTCATTTTAGTTTTTAATTTTTATTTATTCACACGTTTTTTTTAAACTTCAGGGGGACAACTCCTATTATATTCTTCAATTTAAAAGGAGTTATTGCATTTGCTGATTTTTATTTTATAGAATTATTTTTTTTAAATGTTTTATATTAGTAGTCATCTGGGTCAGATTAAGTAATAATTATCTTAAATAAATTATAGCAAAATATGTTATTGCCAACAACACAGTACAGCAATAACAATTGAAAATTGGTAAGTCAAAAGCAAATTTTGATTTCTTAGCTTAAATGCTATTTGGGCCTGACTTTGAAAATCTAACAAGAGGACTTTATATGTTAGATAAGCAAGAAATAATCTTACATTTAAATTTCTGCATGTTGACACAGTTGGGAAGAGAATTCCAAAGACAAGTGGTTCGATAAAAAAAGCTATTAGAGAGAGATTTCCAACATCAGAGGACATTTACAGGGAAGGAGTGGGATTTTGCTGCTTGTCAGGTGAGTCAGAAATATTTATGCTGAAGTAGGACATGCACAGTAAGTTTATCAGAGCACATGCCATTGAAGTACTTGTAAAAAAAGCACAGGAATGCAACATTGTGTCGATGGGACAGGAGATGAAGCTTGGTAAACGGTGCAGTACCTGTTGGGTTAAAGATTTTTTTTTTTTTTTAAAGATGAAGAGACTAATACAAATGAAATAACAATATTTCATGCGTGGGCAAACAATGACTTTATAGAGATGCAGGATACTTACAGGTGTGAGAAGTTTTCAAGGCTGATGAAGGGAAGTTAACCTTTGCAGTAGACTTGGCAGAATCTTCTATGTATTTATTCCAATTTATGTTACTTGTTAATGTTGAACGTCCGGAAATGATACCATCAACCAATATAATTAATAGTTGGAAAGGTTTCTTGTAATTGTTAAATGAAAATCAAATGTATGCATCAGAAGAAGCTGACTCGAAGTATTAGTATTACAGTTATTTGCAAATTAGATGACAGCTGCTTTATTTTTCCAAGTGAATAACGTATTATAAAAGGTTTGGATAAATTAGAAACCCAAATCTGTATGGGAAAATGTGATAAAAATAATCAAATACAACTCTACAAATTCAACATTTTTTTTAAGTGAATTAATTTCCATCCATCCATAGCCTTGAGCCACTAAGTGGCATAGGCCATCTACAACTTTTGAAGATGCTTTTGTAGTGACTGAGTTCTTTTTACAGGGTGAGGGTGCTGGCCCCACACCCAACCTTCTCAGAAGGTACATACAGCGCCTAGCCTTCCCAAATGGTCACCCATCTGGTATTGGCCAGGCTCAATGTTGCTTAACTTTGGTGATCTGGCAAGAACCGGTGTGTCAACGTGATTGTGCCGTACCTAATGAATTAATTTATTTAATTGAAAAGTTCTGCTACAAATATTTCTTTTTTGAAGTGAAAAGTTTAATTTAACGACTCGTGTGTCGCTGGGAAAATTGGTGGCTCATTAAGCGCATCATGCAATGAACAAATTTTACAAGTCACGTTCTATGAGTACAACCTTTGAACTACTTTTCATATCAGTAAAGCTACGAAATTATTTGTGTTTCTCTACATAGGAACCACCAAAAATTATTAGTATTTCTATACATAGGAACCACCAAAAGTTATACACTTCTCCCATGGTTGAATGCGACTCTGAAGACCGTTTTTTGTAGAATTTAAAAAAAAAAAAAAAAAACTGTGACCAACTGACTACAATATGGTTGTCTTTAAGTCTAATGTGAACAAATTCTTGATGAGCCATCCTTTTAAGTAATCCAATTTACCAAATTTCCACTACTAAAGATGACTACGACATGTTCCCTTTGGCTACTGTACACTCATTAACCCTTATCCTCGAGTGGCCTCCTGGCTTTGATAAGTGCTAACTCCTTTGTAAAGAAATTCGAAAAACGGTGGACAGAAAAGATTGCACAACTTTATTGGAGCAAACATTCAAACCTGAACTAGTTAAATAAATATGCTATTTTTTAAAAGAATCGTTAAAAATTATATCAGTACATCTTTGAACTGTACTACTGTTTGTTTGCTTTAAATAATATTTGTGCTCAAAATGCATCGATTCTGATTGGTTGAAACAAAGTGTCTAATATTGCTTGAAATCTTTTCATGATAGAATTGAAAGGCCACAACTTTTCCCGGTGACATTTTCATTGTAAAGGAAGCAGAATTAATGTCATGAATGGGCAAATACTGTGGTTACTGAAAAACAAATCCGAGAATGACTGCCCTTAGGGGCCAGAAGTCCAAAGGGTCACTACATTGTCCATTAGGTTTTCTTTTTTAACTGTATATAGTTGACCCTCTACTAAGCTGACAGTTTTAGCTGAAGCTGATCACTTCAAAAGCTCTCAAACACTTTTTTCCTTTTCAAGTGTCAAAAGCCAACACCAAAAACGAAAATCTAGCAGCTTGTTGTTCTGACTTAGGATCAAAATTTCTCATTTGTTGCTTTCTTCTTTGACCTTAAGTTCAAACTGTTTGAGTACTACTTGATTTCTAGTAGATGTTTACTCGGTGTTTAAATGGATATCAGTAACAACTAAAAAACACTTAAAAAGGTTCATGTCACTGCAAATGTTATTATCATTAAAAAGAAAGAGAAAAAAAAACTGTGTAGATTGATATAAAGTAAGGGAGTTAACTGTAATTTTTTTAAATTTTTGATTAGAATTTATAGTATTAACTTTATCTAGTTGCAGATTTTTTTTTTACTAATAGATCATCCCGCAACAGGGCCAAAAGCCACTCAAGGATGAGGATAAATGTGATAGAATGATTGCTAATTCAAAGATAAACTTCATGGAAATGCTAAAATTGATTAATGGAAGAGATTAAGTTTGGTTATTTATTAGATGGTTTACGACAAATATTTGTTGACATTAGATTTTAGAATGGCTATTTTGTTATCTACCGAGAAACAGTTCCATGATAATGTGTTCCACAGACAAAACACCCTTGTAAAGAAGCTCTATCTATGGAAGTTGTACCTAATGCTAGACACATAGAAGAAGAAAGGAAAGTTCTATAGAATTAAGATACTCACAAACATTTTTTATTGAAAATTTATTTAGTTACTAGCAGGGCAGCTTTACTGGGACATAACATATGTTTAAATATATTTTAATTCGTACAGATTTCGTATTACAGAGCCAATTCTCTATTGAATATTATATTGTACCTAATATATAGTAGTGATTTGAAAAGTTAAAAAAAATGACTTGAGTGTCATCAGTTTTGAATCAAAACCAAAACATTTAGCTCTCCAGTCCCTGCTGTTGTAGCTATCAACAGATAGGTTAGAAAGATTTAATATTAAACGACTTGAAGAAATGAATTGAATTTGGGCATGCGCAGAAAGAAGTAAAAGTATGTCAGCAAGTTGAAATGCAAACTGTTCATTTTTAACTTGCGATATATGTCTGTATACGTTATTCATTCATTCAAACAAAGATTTTATTTGTTATAAAACTATCCTTGGTGTATGATTACTATTTCCTGTTAATTTTAGTGTTATGTGACCAGTAGTTTAAGAGTTTATAGATTAAATATTTACAGACAAACACACACACACACACACACATCTTCTGTTTCATTTATACAGATGAAAGCCACTAATAACCTCCTGAACATTAACCCAGTCTAATAATTCTAAACCAACAGTGATCATCTCATCTACTAGTATTTAAAAAATTTTTTTTTTTTTTTCATTCCATCCTTTCTATATTGGCCTTTTCTTCTGTTGGCTTTGTGGCATGGTCCCTGGCTGTGATTGGTTCATTTTGGAGTGAGGAGATATGGGTTCATCCCTTTCCTAATGTTATTAGAAAGAAATTACTTTACACCCACATCTGCCTCCAGATTTACAGCAACTGCTATTCTTAAACAGTTACCTACCTAAGTACTGACCCAGCTCATTGTTGCTTAACTTTGGTGATTTTTGAAAAAAAACAGTGTTTCGACTAGATTTTGCAATAACTATCCGTGATATATGTACAGTTAATGATAATGGTATTAATATATAGATAATTAAAAAAATACCCGTCCCAGGGTGGATAAAACTTCCCCAAACAAGACAGTTTTGCACCACTTTTATGCTTCCTTATGAAGATTTAAGTCAAGAGATAGTGCTACTAAACCTTATGTCTAGAATCTTTATTCCAATTTTGATCGAAATCCATGATTTGATTTTGTACATACAAATATAGAAACCTACTTTAGAAATTAACAAATTTAATGCAAATATTTTATTAAGTTTTAAAACTCTTGTATAAAGTTTGCGTATCAATTCCATAGTTGGCAGTGGTATTCATTATGCCATTCACACGCACAACCAACATTTTTATTAGCACGTCTTTATAAGGTTGTATAAGTAGAAGTGTGTAGTTAATAACACATATTATCAACTCCAACTTGTAAAATTTCAAATGCACTAACTCCAATTCTTTTATTATATATATATATATATATATATATATATATATATAAGTTATGAAAATATATTTAAACTAAACAGAGGCTTCTGCGTTTCATCCTCATATGGAATCATCAGGCTAAAATACATGGAATTCGAATTACCGGGGGTTTTTTTTTATATACATATAGTGTTAAGTCTAACTGATAAGATTCATTGTTATTCCATCCCACGGATTAATGTTTTCATTAGCTAATGACAGAGTATTATATATTATATTATTTTATTTTTATTTTTTGGAATCCTTTAAGGTGAGGCTTCATAATTTGTGTATTCATATTTTTTTTTTTTTTTTTTTTTTTTTTTTGCTGAGTGTTATCCTCATCTTCCCAACAACTATGAAGATGCGGATAAGTCTGCAAAAATTGAATACACTAATGACAGGGCTTCTCTCAAAGTTTTCACTGATTTTTACTTCCTCACTTGTTTTGTTTTTCATAGGGGCGATACACCTTTTTGTAAATGTCTTGGATTAAGGGGTGACCTTATTTTAACACATGTGCTTGGAATATTTTTTTCTAGTTTAGATGCTGGTTTAATTTATTTATTTTTTTTTATAATTTTATTTTATTCATGGATTGTTATCCTAAAGTAACTGCATATACAGTTGTTTTCAATTTCACTTTTACAGCTTAATAGGTTTTGAAGGTCTTTACAGTTTAGGATTACAAATTTCACATTCAAGCATAATCTACACAGGTCGTTTAAATTTCTAAATATACTGACCTGTTGTACTATTTTCCACTTGATTATTGGCGCACATCCAGTTTCGTTAAACTCCCAGGAATGGATCACTGTTACTGTTTTTATTTGATTATATATGCAATATATTGTTTCTAGGGTTTTGAATTTATCAAGATATGTATCTGCAGTGTGATGTTAGTGAAATCTTGTTAGTGGTTGGTTGGTTGTTTTTGTTTTATGGCATATCAACCCTTTTCAGGTTAATGCCAAAAAACAAAAACAAATGTACTCTAGTATTTTAAAGTCGGTTTCTATTTAACCCATAGTTGGGACTCTAACAGGTACTACCAGTCCGGGTCAGAGTGGACCTGGGAGCAATGGCAATTAAAGGGTGGCTCCACACTCCCCAAAGCCCGCAAGCTGGGGCCTCACCATCAGATATAGTTTAAGGTCACATCCAGGACCTTATTAGTGGATATTCAGGATATGCATTGCAGAGAGAAATACGAGAATGATATGATGGATGTGAAATGTGAGTCTTTAAGACAAAATTTACATTTGATAATCTGTTGAAAATTAAATCTGGAGAGCATAGAGAAATGTGTGCAAAACAGGAGACTTTGTTGGTTGAGTCACATTGAAAGAATGGGTAAGAGTTCTTAGGTTAGTAAATGTAGAACAGTTCAGTTGACAGGAGAAAGCCCAGAAAAAACATGGGGAGTGGAGTGATAATGGTGGACTTGAGAGAAAGGGGGATAAATAAATGGCTCTTCAGACGACCAGAGGAATAGTTGGCCGAAACGTCGTGAAAATAACAACAACAAGAAGATAAGGATAATAGTCTGCAATAAAAAATGGATAAATAATACAAATTACTCATCTCAAAAAGAATTCTAATTAATTCTTCCCTTATTTTGTCCTTTAGTCCTCTCATTCCATGAATGATATTTCTGACAAAGGGGGAAGAACTACTGTTTTCTGGGTCAGAATATATCCATCTGATATTTATAGTTGGAGAGTTTTTGATCACGACCATCTCTATATTTTTAAACTCCATACATCAAGTAGCTTCGTGCCTTGTCTGGAGCAACTTTCACAGAAAAATAAGTCTGTGCTAAAATCATCATTGCATCATGCATGTATGGTGCATCACGTGATACTTGGATACATGGTAAACCATGAAGTCAAAGACAATTTTGAAAAGCTGTTTAAGACATGCTGACATGTAAAATGTACTTCAAATTGAAGTTATGTCTCTGTTTGTCTGTCTGTCTCTCCCTCTTCTTCTACCCACCCCCTATCTCTCTCTAAAAAGGCTTAACATGTTTTTTTTCAAGGTTCTTTAAATTCCACTAGGTGTTTTTTTTCCGGGGGTTGAGGGACTAAAAATCTTTTTTTAAAAAGTTGATACCTGATGAAAATATCAATAATAATGATTTAAAAATTTTTGTTTTGTTGTTTTGTCAAACATTTTTTTTTTTCATTTTCCGATTGAAGCATTTTCTCTGACTTTAATTCAACACCCTCAGATGTAAATAGGTAGGTAAGTATATAGGTACAGATAATGGAATTAATATATAGACGATTCATTCATTTTTTTTTTTTTAACGCTTAAGTGACATTTTGAATAGATTTTCCTCATTGTGCCTAAATCTAAACACAGATTCCATGAACAAAGTTTCTTTCCTAGAATTGCATGTGAAACACTATTCCATTGACCTGCTACCCAGCCGATTATAATATGGTAACCTTCAAGTCCAATATAAACAAGTTCTTGTTGGGTCGTCTCCTTAAGTAATCCAAATTGTACCCAATCTAGATCATTAACGATTACTAAGCTACCACCATGCATTCATTAACCCTTATCCTCGAGTGGCCTTCGAGCCTTGATAAGTGGTAAATATATCTATAATATAAAGCTGTGTGTGTGTTTGTGTGTGTCTGGTAACAAATAGGCTCCTATATAGTTGACTATTATAGGAAACAGATCACATATAATGATAGAAGATGTATCGAGACACAGGAATGGGTATGTTTGATCTGACAGAACGATGGTTCATTAAAATTGTGGGATCTGCGTTCACGCCTGGTCCAGAAAGTATGGAAATAAAAAAATTAAAAATTGAAAAAACGTTTACAAGGGTTTTTAATATAGATGTACATAATAATACTTTGATAAGTATGTTTTAACATAAATAGCGATGGTATAATAAAATTGTGGGGTCTGCGTTCGCGCCTGGCCTCCATAGAATGCAAATAGGCACAAACTTTAATAAAGACTTTTCATATCTATCTGCGTACGTATACTTTGATAATTATGTTTCAGTTTGAAGAAAAATGGTATAATAAAATTATGGGGTGTTCGTTTGCGCCTGACCTCCATAGAATGGAAATATGTCACAAAGTTTAGCAAGGTTTTTTAATATAGATCCACAGAATTTGTGATAAGTGTTTCACTGTTTCAGTGTGCACATGTATGGTATAATATATTATGGGGTTCATCTATTTTATTTTTACTTTCATCATATTTTGCTTTGGTTTTGATACCTCCAAATTCGAAGTTATCTCTTTACAAGCCTTCCTTTTCATAACCTATCATACTTTAATAAATCAGAGTCCATTTTCTGTAGGCTGCTTTTGAACCCAGTCAACGACAGGTACTTTTGCTAGTATATATATATATATATATATATATATATATATATATATATATATATATATATATATATATATATAATCGAATTAATATATACATGTTTTTTTTAGTGCTAAAGCGAAATTTTATACCAAAAGAAAAATATAAATCTCATTTCCTATCATTTTCCCCCATTAAACTTTTATTTCACTCTGGTTACAATAATTGTGAATATATTTTTATCACAGTTATTGATTTCTAAAGTGATTTGATCTTTTACAAAATTATAATCCTTTTATGTTTGTTTTTTTTGTTTTGTTTTTTTTTATTTTGTTTTTTTTGCATTAGTAGCAAAATAATTCTTTGCATGAAAATTGATTCCTTACAAATGTCACCAGTTCTTCAACTGCCATCATGAATCTAGCGTTCTCTTTTATACCTAAAAGAGAATTTTCCGGCAGGTTAAATCTGTTTCCGATAAAATTAGCACGAATTCTGAGAAGCAAACGATATTCATCATGCGCTAAAAAAGATAATCAATTTTCTTTTCTTGCTTAGAAAAAAAATCATGGTTTGAATATTCCGAATAGCTTAATTTTTTTTTAAATTTTAACAAATGAATTTACCGTCTATCTTTTCTAGTCTTGTCACAAAGAAAAACTTAGGCACAATATCAGGTTTTAATGTGAGGAAAATCCAGTTCCCTTTCAATGATCACTCTGGATTTGGAACATAAGTAAAGACTGTCTCAGTCTAGGAAGATTTCTTCTTCTTTGACTAAATTCAGAACAAATAATACACCTTGATCCTAACGTTCCAGCATTGATAATAGTCGTGTTGACTCTGCTACTGAACATATGTCGTTTCAGGAAAGGCAGAAGTTCAAATTTCTTCGTAGTTTTTTTTTTGTTGTTGTTATTGTTGTTATTGGTATTATTATTAATATTATTATTAGTCGTAGAAGTAAGTCTATTATTAGTCATGGTAGTAAAGATGTATTATTATTAGTAGTAATAATAGTAGTAGGAAATGTATTATTAGTAAACGCAGTAAAAGGCATAATAATTATTAGTAGTAAGAGAAGTATAATAATTATTAGTAGTAAGAGAAGTATAATAATTATTAGTAGTAAGAGAAGTATAATAATTATGCATTATAATTTTGATGAGTCGATTACAAACATTTGTGAAAGGTATAGAATTATCCCACCCATCCTGGCTATGGTTGAAATAGGGTAGACTACACTCTCAAGTCTTGGTAGGGGAACTCATCTGGAAGAAAGAAAAATTCAAAATAACACTAGTCCTCCTCTGTTCTTATCCCAGTGTTGCCTCTGGTCATTTTAGGTGTCTTTTTCTCACTGGACTCGAGCAATGCTAAGTTGAGTGAAGTGCGGTTGGAGCATTGTGTAATCTTTGCTTCACTATAAACTTCTCATCGTGCAGATACCATTTCAAAGGTTATTCGTTGTCTTTAGAAACAAAAGGATGTCCCTATAACACACCTAGTACACTCTGGCCAATGGTTTTGAAGCTTCTAAGTATCTGCTATTATTTTTTACTCACTAGGAGTTCTCACACAGATTATCATCGGAGATTTCTCACTAACAATAATCTGTGGTATTCCCTTGAGTCTGCATGATTATCATTATCATTGGCTCACAAGGAGCTTTCACAAAGATCATCAAAGATCTCTCCTTGAAAATAGCCTGTAATGTTCCCTGGAAGCTGAGTGACAACAAATCTCCCCAGATTTTCCAGTACTCTCCATCTCTTTTGATACCATTTATAAATAAATTTGCATTATCGCAACAGTTGCTTGCCATTGATTTCTCGTTGTCAGTGGCTATTGGTTTCCACTGGAATTTGAGGAGCAATAAGCTTCCCCAAGGTTCCAGTTCTCTTCACACTTATTCAGTGGAGGTCTGGTCAGTACTCTCTCCTCGATATTTCCTTCCTCCTTGATTCTACTTGGCTGTTTGGTTTCACTCTTTTTTGGGGGGGAGAGGGGCAGTGATATGGTAATGGGGGAATAGCGTGGGGTTAGAGAACTTATAGATATGTGGCTTCAATGTTCTTGGCTCCATGTAGCGCTTAATGTTTTGCATCTGCAGCAGTTTGTCTGACTTGCACTTGTTGTTCATGTGTATTAGTCACCACATTCAAGGGTTTTCCTTAATATTTCAGCTGTTTTCATTATTGTTGTGCATTGTATTTTTCCAGTCATTCCTTTGATTCCAGTTTCTCCCATTCTTTTTTCAAAGTTTTTTGGGATTATTATTATTATTATTATTATTATTATTATTATTATTATTATTATTAATTTATTTTATTTGTTAGTAGTAATGATAGTTACCTATGATATACCTGGCATATGCCAAGTAGCTTCAGGTCAAATTCAGTGCAATTCTGACCAGCTGGGTTAGTGCTTATAAGAGAGCTTATAAGTGTCTGTTGTTGTTGTTGTTGTTATTATAATACACTTACTAGGAGTTCTCACACAGGCTGTCACAAGCGATCAATCACTAGTGTGTGACAGCAAGTTTCCCAAGATTTCCATGGTCGCCATCTCTCGATAACCAGTTCAGGTGACTTCTGTTATCTCAACAGCCATTTACCATTGATTTTTTGCTGGTATTGCCCATTGGTATTCCTTGGGGCTTGTGCAACAAAAAGCCTCCCCAGTGAAGGTCTAGATAGTGCTCTCTCTCCTTGATCCTCCCAGACCTTCACAACTCTTTCGTTCTTTTTTGTTTTTGTTTTTTTTTTGGGGGGGGGTATAGTATTTTGCCGTTTCGTTTTTTTTTTGTTTTTTTTGTTTCTTGTGACCGTATTTTTTCTGCTTTTGTTTTATTCCTACTGCAGCATCTAGATTATTGGTTAGTGTTCGCACTTCATGTGGGTTGGTTTCCTCATTCTAGTATTTTCCTTAGGATTTTAGCTGTTTTTCATTATTGCTATTGTATCTCCTCAGTCTTACCTATTATTACAGGGTGAGGCAGAGCAACTTGCTTATTTGGAATATCAATTAAAACACAAGTAATGCAGGTATACATCTAATTCTTTAATTGCAACTAGTACGACATTTAAATCTTATTTTTTACCAGTTTTAAAGATGATATCAGTAAGATGGCGTCTATTTTTGTCTATACACTGAGTTAATCGATCTCTGAAGTTTCGGTCAACTCTTTCCAGCATGTCGATGGATATGTTGGCGACGGCTTGACGAATGTTGTTTTTCAGGTGAGTCAAGGTGCTAAAACGATTGTTGTAAACAATTGATTTCAGATATCCCCCATAAAAATAGTTACATGATAACTGCACGTTGCATTGCAAGGATTGATCGACCGCTTGAAAAAAATGTCTCAACAGCGAAAGCGCGTTCAAACTTCGTCCACTCTATGATACTCACTGGGGTTCCTGAAAAAATAAATAACGCACATTAAGAACCAAACTTAAGATCCTACCCTCTCAAATAAGTCCATCCCTATCATCCTTATAGCAAACATCGCTTTAGGGTGCCAAATTTAAATAAGCAAGTTGCTCTGCCCAACACTGTATTATTATTATTATTATTAATATTATTATTATTAATAATAATAATTTAGTAGTAATGATAATGTCTTATGATATACCTGGCATATACCAAAGTAGCTTCAAGCCAAATTTAGTGCAATTCTAACTGATAGTCTTGAAGCAGATAAATCACACCCACATACACGCAGGAAATTCTGCATTATAATATAGATTGCAAATGTTAATATCTTTGAGAAAGCCTGTTTATTAATTTTCAGGCTGAATGAATATTGCTTATTAAAATAATAATCTTGCACTTTCCAATGACAACTTTATTTCCTGAAATGTTTTATTATTTCTGTAAACGTTACACGATTCAGTGAGTTGCACATCATCATTAGATCTAAATATGCTCAGCATCCCACATCTGATGGATTAAACATGCCATCGGACTTTCATTCATTTTGTTCTGTCATTCGTGTATAACTAGATCGACTACCCAGCGTTGCCCAGGCTAAAAGTGTAACACATTTCTATTAAAACTTCTATCTCTATCCATTTCTTTATCTTTCTGTCTTTCCTCCTACATCAATTTCCTCCTCCCCATTCCCCATACTCCTATTTCTTGCCTACCCAGCCCATTTCTCTCACTGGACATTCACACAGACAACTTGTTTTTATAGATTCTGTGAGGAATGTGTCGGCATAAGGGAACTGACTCTTTGATAAAAAATCAGTTACTTCCCTTTAGTTAGTAAATAATTTGGATGGAAAATCGACCCCCTCCCAACCTCTTGACGAAATTTGTGCCAGTTTAGAGCCAAAGAATAAATAATTTTTTTTTAAATCTTAGATATGATTTCTCTGGGGCAACGCCAGTCAAGAAAATATTAACATTGTGGGTATTTGTTTTGTAGATTTTTCTACTTTTAGCCGGACATACAAATTTACACACATACACACAAATAACTGTCCTTTATATTATAGACTAAAAGAATACCCGCCCCAGGACTGGTAAAAGTAATTCCTCAAACAAAACAGTTTCGGATTATTTTTATCTCCCCTTATGGAGATTAAAATTAAGATATAAGTCTCAATCCTTCTTCCAATTTTGATCAAAATCCATTGAATAATTTTGATTAAAAAAAAAAAAATAACTTTAAAAAGGAATTGAAATTCAAAAAAGTTTGCTTAATTGGCATCTGCAAGAACTACAAGACAACCAACAAGATGAAAGTTGTCAGCAAAACAAAGGTAATGAAAGTAACACAGGCACCAAATGATAAAACTTAACTGTGGACAATTAAAATGTTGAAAATGTAGATTTCAACTACCTGGGTGCAGTTTTCACAAACAAAGTAGATGATACCAAAAATCTACAACATATTGCAATGGCAAAGACAGCAATAATTGTGTTAACCAATATCTAGAAAGAGATCCATTTCACAACACACAGAGAAACTACTCCTGCAAGCTTCCATATTCTCAATAGCAACGTACAGAGCAGAATGTTGAGTCGTGAAGAAAGTCAACAAGAGGAAAATGGCAACTTTTAAATTGTGTTGCTACCATAAACTTCTTCGTGTAAGCTGGGTGAAGAAACATACAAACGAATCGGTTCTAGAGAGGATTGAAAAATGCCAAAGACTGCTAGAGAGCATCAATGTCAGGAAATTATGACTTTGGGATATGTGGCCAGAACAGATGGCCTAACAAAAGATCTGCTATTTGGCAAGAGGACATGGAAGACCAAAAAGAAAAATGTCAGACAATGTGAAGGATATCACGGACATTAGCATGGCTGAGTTGCTCAGAATGGCGCAGAACCGGAGTCAATGGCGACGTGAAGAGGGCCACGGTTGGTCAGTAATGACCATTCCGTTAAAGAGAGAGAGAGAGAGAGATAAAGAAAGAGAGGCGTTTAATGACTATGGATCACATTTAATGTAAACGTGATCCATAATCAAAAGTTATTGCAAACTTGCTTTTTTCCACCCACCCCTTTCTCCTCTCTTTAAGAATGCTATGAAATTATTAACCAATAAGAAAAACCATCCTTTTATGGTCCATGTTATTCCAGTAAGACCAGATTGCATACTGACATGAGCATTATCATGACAGTTTTCTGAACCTTACTAGTTTCAATGGAAGCATTCCACAAACCAACAGAAACTCTGCTCGTGGAATTTTCGTTTAGTTTTGGGAGTGAGGAAAGTTGTTGGTGGTTGTTTCAGCTAGGCGAGTATTGGTGAACGTTTTATGGGGAGGAGGGACATAGATTGAAGCTCAGTCGAACAACTACCATAAAAGTATCGATAGAGCAGAGATAGACTTATAAGATCTCTTCTAAGAGAGAGGAGTAGGGAAGCTCACTAGATTTCGAAGACGGTTTGTAGCAAAAGTAGGTTATAGAAGTACACATTATCATTCTGAAGGAAATTACCCATTATTTACTTCCTTTCCACCACAGGAAGATGTGACACAAGGTCAGAAGGTAAAGCCAACATTCGTAAAGGCAAAGTACTCTAGCCTATTAAAAATTGCCGGGTAGCATTGTTAACATTCTCTGGTAGGGTGGTCTCAGGTAATAAGCAATAAACTTTTTACGTCTAAAAGACAGGAGGTAAGGCTTGGGAGAATGGACCTCCTAAGACTCTCCAGAACGTATGCGTCCACCCACCAGATAAAAGGCCACTGAATTAACTAGTTTCTGCCTGACTGATTGTTAGTCAGAACCTTAACTGGCAAGCGCACCCTACTACCAAATGAATGGTGCTAATCGCTATCCAATAACCTGTTAAAGGTAACTTTATGGGTAAGTCCATTATTTCAGAAGTAGGTGTATCAGCTTACCCCATAACAATTATGTTCATAACGTTTTCGAAATTGTACTCGCCAGTCGTGTCAAGTTCCTTTTGTCATAGTCTATTATAATAGTCATATTTCTGTCTATTTGTTCATTCACAATTTAATTAATATGTACATACGTATCGTTATTTCCATGGCAGGTGCTCGTCTGAGTTCAAATCTCTGGTCCCCCCCCCCTCGCCAATCTTTTATGAAAAACACCCGTCTAGCTGAAACCACTGTCAAAAGTTTTCCCCACTCTTTATCTGTGCCTAAATCAAAACGTAGATTCCATAAACAAAGCTTCTTTCTTAGAACTACATGCCTGTGGAACTCTGTTCTGTCTGCCTGCTTCCCACCTGACTACAACCTGGATGTCTTCAAGTCCAACGTAAACAAATTCCTGATGAATCACCCCCTTAAGTAGACACTTTTATTAAATCTCCATACTAACGTACTGTACATGCAATAGCCCTTATCCCTGAGTGGCTTCCGGGACTCGATAAGTGGTGACCACCTTGTAAAAAAAAAAAAAAAAAAAGGTACACAATTTCACAAATTAATTTTCATTCTGAAAACGGATTTGTATATACCTCTATTCCATTTTATTTCTATTATTTATATATATAATTTCTATATATATTATTTATTTAAAAGAAATCTACATTCAATCAGTAACCTCATTTGCATATTACATTAAAGAAAATCTATTTTGATAATTAACTTGATGTTATTGTTTGTAATAGAATCGTTTTAATGGTGCTATTTAGAAATATTATTTAAAGTTGACGTATTTAATTTATTTTCAATCTAATTTATATTTATTTTATTTTTGATTATTAATAGCTGACAACAGTTGCATTTCAGACCGGAAGTAAACTTATAAAGCCTATGAAAGCTATTTTCCCTTTAAGCTATGATAATTACTTCGCGTTTGATTTTCAGACAACGATGGATGAGTTTTATGCTTCTTTAAATTCATGGTCACTTTTCATAACAAGTTTGAATATTTAATATATCTTAAATAGTATGTGACTAAACCTTCTGCCCGGCAATATGCTTTGACCGGGCAACGCTGGATACATGACGCTAGTTATAAGATAGCGATAGTGGTGATTGTCCTTGTCGATAAAAATGGTTTTCTGCACTAAAGCATCCTTTCAGCTTTGACCCCAGCACGTTATACTTTCTGCAGATGCAGGACCTTTCTCTCCCAGAACCGGAGCCTTTCGGGTTTTTGTGGATGCTTTTGTAGCGAGGAATTCTTTTTTCGGGGTGAGGTTGCTGATCCTACACCCAACCTTCCCAGAAAGTAGGTGGAATGCTCTTAGTCTGGCCTCTATCTGTCGACCTGTCCGGAGAGAAATCTCCCACCAGCTTGTCTCTTGGGGTCATTGAGACATGCAAGCTTCTCAACCAACGCCAAAGTTGCACTCCTTTTGAGAAGAGTTATAAGATAATTGTACAATGCCTAGTAGATACAACTAGTATATTACTAATATTATTATATCTATAATCATTTATTCAGATATAATCCTAAGCATAACTCTCTAGAGTGCAAAGTGGATTTGGTACAATTCCATTTATTCTGTTTAAGTTGGTTTTAATCATTTGTAACATAATATTACAGACGATGGTCATGTAAACATAATTTACACCAGGAGGATGCATCTAATAAATTAAAGAACTCATTCCAGACGGTAAAACATTAACTTTCCAATTGGCAATGTTTTTTCTCCAATGTGTGACCTGGATGCACCTAGCAGAAGATGAAAAGTACAGAAATTCTGTTATCAAGAGAAAAATAAACATCCTGTTGCTATACACACTTAAGGTTATCTAGTGCACTTGCTAAAGTATTTGAAAGGAATAATCTTCCAAATTATTAACCATGGGTCGCAAGCATGCAACCTGTAGACCACATGCAGATGGTATACCGTCTTTCTTTAGAAACTGTTTTCATAACCAATATATTCCTCGGATTTTAATGTTTAATACATGTCTTTCTTGCCCCTTTATTACTTTTATATTAGTAATGATGGTGCTTAGTGTAAAACGGGTAACTAACCAATTTTATACTCGGCATAGTATGTTCTAGTTCCTGTCTAGGGAAGGGAAGTAAACTGCACATATCCCACTAACAAATATTCTTCATCAGTTACTTCTCTTAGTCTTTTTGTTATAAGAAAACATAACTTATTAACACTGGCTCTATGCCATTTGCTGATTCACAAAAAAAGGGGAAAAAAATGAGATTCTACTTTTTAATGTTTTTCTTTTTTTTATACATGGGAATCGCCACTTATCACGGCCCAAAGTCCACTCGAGGATAAAGATTAAAGTGTTAGGTGGTCATTGAGACAGCATTGTAATGATTGGTAGTGGTGAAAATTGAATAGAATTTGATTATTTAATATGTAATTACATAGAAACAACCTGAAAAAGTATGCAAAAAAAAACATTAGGACCATTCCTTCAAAATAGTCCGAAAGTCAGTGATCAATATCGCTTCGTGTCTTGGAAATTGGTCATTACTTTTACGTTAAATGTATTGTATATGTAAAAATGATCTCCCACTGTAAAATCTAATTTAGTTTTGCTTTTAATTTCTTTTTACCACCTACCTTTTTCAGGCTGTGTTAATGTAATCGCTTAAAAATAGTAAAATCTCATTTTTATTCTTCAGAAAAGTAACACAATGTGCAGAGCTCTAATAAAACCACAAAGTTCATATTAAGAAAAATTGAAATAACGTTTCTGAATTTTTGAAATGAGGACTGATTATTCATTTTATTTGGATTCTTATGATTAGTGTTCTCATATTGAGTGTTACTTTCACAACGTTTTGGTTGCTGTAACCTCCGACCTTCTTGAGGAATATCTCGTCAAACTTGGGAATCTTTCTGTTGAACTCGAGACTCTGCACAGAATTTTGAAGGTAACCCTTTATTTAATAGAACATATTATTTAATACTCTCATTCCGTCAGCCATGGTCGGATAGAAGTCTTAAGTAATTCACAATTGTATTCTAAGTATCGCCCGAGCTGAGGATTGGACCATCAAACACCATAAGAGTGTAACTTTACAACAGAATTTTACCAAGTACTTTATCCACTACGCCACAGTCGATCGACTCGATCATCGATCGAAACATGAAAATAACACTCAAGATAAGAGCAATAGAAGAATCCAAATAATACTGAGAAGTGGAAATAAGTATCTCGTGTATATATACATTAAAAGAAAAAACGGTTTTTCTTTAATTTTCTTATTTTGTTCAAGCTGGGGATAGGGCATCCTACCAGATGCCAAACATTCACCCACTAACTCGGATATTCCAACCGAGAGATCTTTTAAGGATTCTGACTGTCTCTTTAAGTGCAATTGTTTGAATCTCTCTTGCACTTGGTTCACCGAGTATATTTGCCAGGTAGTTTTTAAAATTCTTTTTCATGAGTCCAGTTGCTCCTATAATAACTGGAATGATGGATATCTTAAGATTCCAGTTTCTTTTCATGTCATACGGGTGAAAATGGTGAGATTCTTCTATCGATCCAGTAGATATCTCACTGCTGATGCAATTTTCTACCTATATAAGAGCCAAGTACGTCCAAGGATGGAGGATTGTTGCCACATCTGAGCAGGGGCTGCTAGGAAGACCTTATCCTGCTTTGACAGAGTTCAAAATAGACTTCGTAGCCTTGTAGAGGATGCCCTTTTCTCTTCCTTACAACTTCTTTCTCACAGAATAGACGTTGCGAGCCTGTCTCTGTTTTATTGTTATTTTCATGGCAAGTGCTCGTCTGAGCTCCAATCTATATCCCCCCTCGCCAAACATTCGCAAGAAACATTTTTCTAGCTAAAAACACTATCAATAATTTCCCCCACTCTTTATCTGTGCCTAAACCTAAACATAAATTCCATGAACAAAGCTTCTTTCTTAGAACAGCACACCTGTATAACTCTCTTCCATTTGCCTGCTTTCCAGCTGACTACAATATGGTCGTCTTTAAGTCCAACCTAAACCAGTTCTTGATGAGCTGTTCCCCTTAAATAATCACATTTACCAAATTTACACTTCTAATAATTACTATGATATTGTCCTTTTGACTACTGTACACTCTTTAACCCTTGTCCTCGAGTGGCCTCTGGTCCTTGATAAGTGGTGATTCCTTTGTAAAAAAAAAAAAAAAAAGACCTTGGTATTTTGTTACCTTTTCCCTTTCAGCTCTGTTTAACCCAGCATCACTGGGGCACTAATTTCTTTCAGGAGTGACATCTAACGTAATTACGATGTGTGTTGGTGGAATTTATTGGCAATTAAGGATAAGTGAGATACGATACAGCATGAGATACGATGCAGCACGCTCAGATAACAACCAAATATCTGCATATTTCTTTTCATGAGGTGAAAAATTATTAATTTAGTAACTCATTTTTAACTACACTTGAATGCCTACTAGGCATTATCCTTGAGTATCTAAAGTCTCTCTGTACAGAAGTTTGCCAGAACAACCTGGCATGAGGATACTTTTTCCGAGGAGAAAACCCTGGCCAAATATTCAAAATTACAATATTCACTGCCCAAATAAGATCTCCTCACTATGGCTAACTTACATTAGCTTTTAGGAGGAACGGAGCACCTTCTCCAAGTGATGTTACCTCAAGTAACAGCACGAAGCTGGATACTCCACCAGACTAGACAAATTCTTGTCCTGGAATCCAGTAAGACAAAGGGACCAAAAACGAATGATAAACTATAACAAAGAAAAATTTGGGAGAGGAAAATTATGTCCTCAATTTGCTGTACAAACTCAGTGTTTGAGAGATAAAGAACTTTAATAGAACATTCGAATAACTATGTATCTCATATAGAATAACTATGTATCTCATATATCAAGTGTTAACCCTAGATGGTGGGCCCCTTGATTTCTGAGAACTTCGAGCAAAAGATTTTTAGCACACAATGTACAAGAAATGTTGGGAAGAAAACAAAGTACAGAGTGATTTACCAAAATGCTGCCTATAGAATTGTTAATGTGTTAGATGGAAAAATAAAAATAAAAAAAATGGTTATCGAAAAGAATCCAGCAACAAAAGGAAAAAAAGTGTGGAAGGAAATTAGTAAAAAAGATTGAACACTGCGGTATATATCTATGTGCGTTCGTTCTCCATGGACTCCAAAACAGCTGGTCTGATTTTATATTCTATGCAAATGTATTTTGTGTCTGGGCCTGTTCATAGATAAGTTTTGTATCAGAATGCCTCTGATAAGTATCGATAATTGAAAAAAATTTGATTAAAGAAGGAACAGTCCGATTTTTACCAAAGTTATGATGTTAACCTAAGGTCATCTAAATGGTTTTTAAATAAGCGATAAGCTAAAGAAGATATTCAGTATGAGGCAAGACTTCCCAACCAAATTGTCCTAGGAGATCTTTCGTCAGTAGTGCTCTATGATGATGTGGCTTACTTAGCAAATACACTATATTGTATACAGGAGAGAACTTGAATGCCTAATGGAGAACTTGACTGCTTATTAGAGAGAACTTGAATACCTACTAGACACTAGGGTTTATCAGGACAACCTGGCATGAAGATACTTTTCCCCACAAATAAACTCTGACTAAATATTCAAAAATGGTATTTGTGACTCAAATAAATCACTTTAGTATGGTTAACCTACACTGGCTTTAACAAGGAACCGTACATCTTCTCCAAATGTTGTCACCTTAAGTAACAGCAAAAAGCTGGATACTCCACCAGACTAGATAAATTCTTGTTTTGGAATCCAGTAAGACCAAGAGACCACAAGAAACATATGCAATAACATATTTAAATGTTCAATTGGGGAGAGGAAAATTATGTTATCAACTGTTTTACTAACTCAGTGTTTGAGAGGTAAAAGAGAATTTAATAGAAAATTTGAATATTTATGTATCTTACTAGCGGTTCAGCCCGGCTTTGCTCAGGCCCTATGTACCATTCATAACTTTATGTGTATATATATATATATATATATATATATATATATATATATATATATATATATATATATATTAAACAATTTCACTCATGTCCAGGTAACCTACATCTAAAATTTCAAGTGTTTAGACCCAAAATTGGCGGAGGAGTTTGGTAGAGTCTGCAAAGGTCAACTCTGTAAACCTTGACGTCTTAGCAGCCAAATTTTCGCTCAAAAACTGATTAAAAGCTTGCTGCGTGCCTGAATACCCTTTATGTAAACTTTCAAATGTTTAGACCAAAATTTGGCTGAATAGTTTGCTAGAGACCACAAAGGTCAAATCTTTTGAACTTTGATCCCTTGGCAACCAAATTTTCGTTCGGAAACTGATTAAAAAGCTTGTCTTATGTCTGAATATACTTTATGTAAACTTTCAAATGTTTAGACTAAAAATTGGCTGAGTAATTTGGTATATATGTATAGTAATAATATATAGTAATAAATGGTGATATAGATAATAAGATAATGCATCTAGAAATAAAAATAGGTTTAAACTTTCTAAAATTCATATGAAAATTGTCTGCAAGGATCCGTTGTGTAGTTGATAAAGTACTTGGTAAAATTCAGGTGTAAGTTATACTCTTCTGGAGGTTGAAGGTTTTTTTTTTTTTTTTTTTTTTTTTTACAAAGGAATCACTACTTATGAAGGCCCAAAGGCCACTCGAGGATAAGGGTTAATAGGTGTACAGTGGTCAATGGGACAATGACGTAGTAATTGTAAGTAGTGGAAATTGGGTAAGTTGTATTACTTAAGGGGAACGGCTCATCAAGAACTTGTTTATATTGAACTTGAAGACGACCATATTATAGTCATCCGGAAAGCAGGCAAATGGAAGAGAGTTCCACAGGTGTGCAGTTCTAAGAAAGAAGCTTTGTTCATGGAATCTGTTTAGGTTCAATCTTCAAAATACAATTGCAAATTACTTAAGACTTATATCCATTATTCGCTGATGGATTGAGAACATACTACGCCCATGGATTAAAAAAGAGTTCTGTATGAAATTCCATGCAGATTCCTAAGTTTGTCAAGAAGACTGAAACGTTGTAAAAATAACATTGCAGATGAGAACGGTAGTTTGAAAAATGCAAATATGAAGAATCAATCCTCATCTCAAAAGTTCAGAAACATAATATTAAGCCTTGATGTTTAAGGAACTAAGTAATTATTAAAAAAAGACAAATAAAGACATTAACCTTTTTCCTACCATTGTTCCTTAAATGGAACATAATTTTTTAAGGAGTGTTAATAATCACAATTTTATTTAAAATTCAATTTTTATCACATGTTTGCTCTAAACTAACTTCATTTCAATAGTTCATGTATATTGCTTTCACATAAACTGCAAAAATTATCTATATAGTCCCGAAGTTATTATAGACTTACATTTAACAAAAAAAAAAACTTAAATCAAAAAGGAAATTCTATGGTCAGCAGAAGAAAGGTTAACTTTAACACCTAACTCTAATGAGTCATCCCTAACCCTAACCCTAATGAATCACCCTTGATCAAAGCTAGAAAGCACTTGAGTATAAGGGTTAATGAAGTTATTAGTTGGATTATGAACAATACTATGAGAAGATTGGAAATGAGAACTTGAACAGACAATTTTGGATTACTTCACCTTTTATCTACTATTGTTCCTCAAATGAAACATAATTTTTGAAGTACTGTAGAAGTCATAATTTTATTCCGAATTCAAATTTTATTACATATTTGCACTAAAGTAAATCCATTTGAATAGTTCATGTATATTACTTTCACATAAACTGCAAAAAATTATTTATGTAGTCTACAAGCTGTAATAAACTTATATTTAAAACTAAATTAAATTGAAAAAGAAAATTCTATGGTCGGCAGAATAAAGGTTAACTGTGTGCCACTCAGCAACAGAAACAGTCAGCTATTTAACATCATTTCAACGTTGGTTACAGCCTTCTAAGTAAGGAGATAAGTCGAACTGACTATCCAATATATTTTACCCTTTGTCAAAAATGCAGTATTAGTCTGCAGACTTCCTGTTTCGTATTTCGGTTTTATTAATTCTAAGACACCAAATTCTTCTAGCATGAGTGTGTTCCATTTTTACCCATGTGTTTATCTACTCCTGGGGTTCACGAGAACTTTCTCTTCAGTTTAACTTCTTTTTTATTTCTTGTCTCAGCATGGCTGCAATATTTTCCGTTGCATATCAGCCATAACTTTACAAAGCTTCAATTTATTGCTTTCTGCAACAAAAGAGTCATCTGGCAACAATGTATACAGGGTTTGCCATAAGTGATCACACAAAGTTGTTTAGCGATGTTATAACAGCAACGTTTTTTGTTTTTTTTTTACATAACGAAAGTCGCAAACTTTAATGAAGAGAATGACTGACGAATTAGGTGGGGGTCAAAGGATTGACCTGATCAAGTAAACCGAAATTGGCAAAATCGTGTGATTTAAGGGCACTTTTTCTCTTTGCAGCCATACATTCAAACAGAGCAGATATGTGAAAGATATATTTATAACTAGCATGAGTTTGTTCGGTTGTAAAATATGCTTAAATATATTTTACTTCATGCAGATTTCGTATTTATTATTATTCTCTATCAATTATGAGATTTACCTAATATGGAGTAGTTATTTCAAAAGTAAAAATAAAATAAAAATAACTTGTGTGCCATCAGCTGAAATCGAAACCAAAACATATAGCTCTTCAACCTTATCCATTAGCATATTTTTACTAAATCCATAAGTATACAAAAACTACGAAAAATAACATAGTTTAACCTATGTTTTCAATAGCACATGCACAGAAAAAAAAACTTGTATAGTCTACTTCTGCCAGGCCAAGGTCTTTTTTTTTTTTAATTTGGTCCCATTAACAACTATTTTACCGGCTAAATCCAAATTGGAGTATGCTACAGCTCTAAATACCATATATATCAAATTTCAACTCTGTAGACCAAATATTCAGAGATAGTTTGGTAGAAACTTTTTTCACACATACTGACAAGATCACTTTTACATATATTTCTGTGAGCTAAAATGTCTTCATCTTAAATTCTATGCAATTCTGCAGCACATAGAAACTATGAATAAATAGAATTCAGCATAATAGTGAAATGAGACCAATCATCTAATAATGGGTCATAAAATACGCTTAAATATATTTTAATTCATGCAGATTTCATATTTATTATTACAGAACCAATTATCTATTGAATATCATATTGTACCTAATATATAGTACTGATTTCAAAAGTAAAAAAAAGCTGACTTTGGGTGCCATCAGTTAGAATCGAAACAAAACATTTAGCGCTCTGACCACATTCCATACCTACATCTGAGCTATCGACAGATGGATAGCAAAGATTTAAAATTAAACCACTTCAAGCATGTACAAAAGCAATAGAAATATGTAGGCAAGTTGAAATGAACATTTTTGCATTTCAACTTGCTTACATGTTTCTGCACGCGTTATTCATCCTTCCAAACAAAGATTTTACTCGTTACAAACCATCCTGTGTGTATGATTACTAGTTTCTATTAATTTCAGTGTCATGTGACTAGTATTTTAAGGGTTTATCTGTTAAATATTTGCACACAGACACACACATACATACATTAACTGCTTCATTTACATAGATTTACATGATTGAAAGATGTATTTAGAAATTACTTGGAGTTAAAAGAACACACACTCGAACTGGATTATTTTATTCTCTTCACTAATCGCAAAGATGTTCACTCTTGATATAAGCAGCAACAGTTCTTCTTTCTTCACCAACAACAAAATACAAGCAAATGATGTGACATCCAAAACAAGTCTGTCAAGCAAACAATCCATTTCCTTCTTTATTCCCCATTTCAGACTGTCAACATCACCTAAACTTGCATAATTGTCCTCGCCTCGTATCTAAATGGTTCTAGATTTTGTGTACCACTATTTCCTTACAATGGGTACATGCTAATCGTGGCTGCTTATTTTTCTGTTTCTCCACACCATTACGACAACACGAAAAAAATGGTCATCTCCAAGAAGTAGTGGGCACACAATATGGCAGAAGTCGTCTGCTTCTCTTTGGTTTTTTGTAGTTGTTCACTCTGTCTAAACTACTAAATCTTTAATTTGAAATAGTCTTCTGTACTTGTGTGATATTGTTGAGATGACAGACGAATCTGGGCTGTCTATCAGTCTGTATAATAATTTATACACACTATGGAGGCAGGTGTGTAACACAGCAACAAGATAGTACAAAGGGTTTGTACTTTCAGCAAAATAGTGGCAGCAATCCATTATGCTACACTTGTGCAAAACTGATTGGATGACAACCTGTCTGGTCAATGGATTGGCAGACGTGGACCACTTAAGTGGCTGTTTCATTTACTAGATTTGACCCCGCCTAACTTTTTTAAATGGTGGCATTCTCAAAAACAAAGTCTACTCAACCAAGCTCTGTTGCATCGCTACACTTAATGAACAAATCTGAGCTATCATTTCTCCAGTACCGTTGGAGTTGTATGTCAATGTATGTTGCTCAATTCCTAAAAGATAAGTTCCAGAGAGAGCACACAAACTTTACCATCTATTTTGAAAAAAAAAAAAACAACTTAAGTGTACCTTTTGTTAATTCCTATAATGCAGTTACATACTGTGAAAAGTAAAGCCTCCTTTCTTTTTAAATTGTTTTAACTAAAAAAACTAAAGCGCTGAAGAGCTATGAAGTCTGAAGTGGTGTCATTAAAATGAGCAACCTTTTGCACTTCAGAATCTATTTTCTACATAGTAACCACCATTCTCAATACACATTTACCAGTCTCTTTTGATGTGTTGGTCATAAAAGTCCAGAGCGCGCTTTGTCACTCACATCTCTGTCGCCACTTTGAAATCAACGAACTCATCTCCTAACTGTGCTGACATCAACTGCATCAGCTTTGTAAACATTCAACAAGTACTCGTGAATATTGATCGATTCGATTTTTTTTTCTGCATGGAGAAATTCAATGATGCATCTCTGCTTTTGATGCACGTCCATAAGAGGAGTTGCTTTCTTAGAGTCTCACATCGTCAATATTTGCAACAGAGATGAAACTTTCAGGTCATGAATGCATAAGTTCAGTCATCATAACAATGTAATTTGCAATTCCCTCTGATCCATTTGAGCACAATAAAAAATAAGACGCATTACTTTTGAAACATCCCTCGTATTTTTTTCATGTTACATTTATTATATCTATATAAATCTATCTATAAAAGTGAGAGTATGTGCGTTTGAGGACACTTCTCAACCTATATACCCAACGAAGTTTTGCTCTACAGACTTGAAATTTCATATATAGGGTATTCAGACATGTGGAAAAACATTTTAATCGGTTTTCATCAGGAAAAAAGGGCTGCTAAGGGGTCAAAATTTATACTTGGGGGGGGGGGTCATCGGATTTTTATCTGTTTGTTGACTGTTTCATGACTGCGCATGAGCGAATCGTTCACCTTATGTTAAGAATAAGTAAGTTTGAAAACACTTTTTAAAGATTGTCTCAAGCTAGCCTAATGGTTTATGTACCTGACTCTATCTTTAGGTTTTGGTTTCGATCTCAGCTTGAGTATTTTTTTTTTTTTTTTTACTTTTTAGAAAAAAACATAATACTCGCATGCACATGACTCAGTTTCATTCGTTTTTTGTTTTGTTTTTTTAATATCGTTTTTTTTAAATTTTTATTTAAGGCATTTAACGTTATGTTTAATACCAGGCGACGCCGGGTACATCTGCTAGTAAAATTATAAATTTACGTATGGCAAGTTTTGTATCTACTGTTAGTGTTCCATATACGAGACACAAACAGTTGTTCAGAAGAGATTTTACTTCTATAGCCACCTCAGATCTCTGTGAACTGGACTTTTCTATGATCCTACCTAAGCATGGTGCCAACCATTTTCTTTCTTGTATAATATATTCACAAAGCTTGTACGGGTTTTGCATTAGTTGTAAATTTTGAACTTGGTGTTCCTGATGTGCAAAACTTAGCCACGTATTCTGTGAATTGTGAAACTGCTCAGAAGAACCATAGTGTACCCAGCTTAACTGAATATTTAACCTTGTTGAGGAGTTTCTTGGCTTCCCACAAAAGAGACGTTGCGATTTCACGAAAAAAACTCGCCATCTGAAACCACTATTAATAATTCCCCTCACTCTTTATCTGTGCCGAAATCTAAATGTAGATTCTATAAACGAAGCTTCTTTTTTTTTTTTTTTTTTTAAATTTTTTTTAGAACTGCACGCCTGTGGAACTCTTCTGTTTCCCTGCTTTCCAGCTGGCTACAGTATTGTCGTATTCAAGTCCAATGTAAACAAGTTCTTGATGAGCCGTTCCCCTTAAATTATACAATTTACCAAATTCCCACTACTGATAATTACTACAATATTGTTCCATTGACTACTGTACACTCATTAACCCTTATCCTCGAGTTGCCTCTGGGCCTTAATAAGTGGTGACTCTTTTGTAAAAAAAAAAAAAAATTGATGATGAGTAATTTGCATTTGCGACTTTTGTATGAGCAGCAAACGTCTTTGTCTAAGGCTTTTTTCTCATAGCCACCACTCTGACGCTCATCTCTTTCGCTAAGGTTTACATTGCCTTATTTACATATTGCTGCACCTTTTTTTTTTTTTTTACAACTTCTTGACGAATTTCATCATGTAGACACAGTCCAAACGTTTGCTATGATTTCTCCTTTTTGCCACTACTTCTACATCTGTCACAATTCTCCAACTCACATCTCACTAACTTCAAGTTATTCAAGCCGTATTTAGCTGCAACTAAGGTTACAGAATTTACCAATTAATAGATACTACACTGTTACCCCACAAAATGGAGGATGTAATGCCTGGGATAATAGTATCATGACAAAAAAAAAAAAAGATACTACACTACCCACCTCTCCTTGAACTTAGTATTCAAAGATAGTTATAGTATACTTTTGGCATCAGACAGACAGATAAGAAATTGCTGTTATTGATAGATATGTATATGAAATAGTATTGATAGATATGTATATGAAATAGTATTGGGACAATTAATTGATTGGTCATCTGAACAATCAGAACTTTGGGTGGGAGATCGGAATCGGTATTTGAATTTGAAAAATGTGTGCCTTTTTTCTGACGCCAAAAAACGATTCCTTTTTTTTTTTTTTTTCTTGTTTTTGTTTAAAATAAAATTTTCATTTGCTGGTACTAATAATTGAATGATAAAAATTTATTGATTTTAAACTACCAGTAAAACTAACATCTATAGATCATCGCTTACAAGTGCGAAAATATACACACACATTATATCCATGTAATATGTGCACATATTTTTGCAAATGCAAAAATACACTTTTTAAATTTAAAAAACAAAGTGTGTGTGTGTGTGTGTGTGTGTGTGTGCGTGTGTGTGTGTGTGTGTGTGTGTGTGTGTGTGTGTGTGTGTGTGTGTGTGTGTGAAAAAAAAATCGAAAATTGCATCAATATTGGGAATTTAGAACGTAATTGTAACAGGATTGGAAAATATTGAAATCATTCCATCACTACTACTACTACTAATAATAATATATATATATAAAAAAAAAGAAAGAAATTGGAATTCTCTGACGTTAGTCGTAGTGATTTCAATAGAACCAAGTCGAGTACACTGCAGGTTTGTTTCGGACTGCACCTTGGGTCACTTGTGATGACCTCGCCTACATCACTGTGTGCCTTATCGAGGTGTATCTGTAAGCCGACTGAGAAAGTTATGGGTGTGTATACAAACACAGGGCGGCACATGTCATATTTTATTTATAAATTTATAAATACTGAAAGTGCTTCTTCATTTTTTCTTCCATTTGTGTCCATTCAGTGACGAGCAACCAATGAAAAGAAGTTTGTTATTAGAACGGGTTTTAGTATTTTAACATCGACTAAACAATGATCGCTTATTTTGTTGCTGGTCAGGCAAGAATTGTATTTCGTTTTAAATTCTATTTTAAACTGTAAAAACCGTAAGAATTGAGTCATGAATCTATTTCTAAAAATATTTATCCATTTTGCATTGTTGCTAAGTCGGTTAAAACTAACTTATCTTTATAGGTCCACATATAACCTTTTTTTTTTATAAGAAACAAAAGTAAAAGAATAAAGTAAGCATTTAATAAATCTAGTATGTTATTTTTACTTTTAAATACAACACCTTTCCTTCCTTTTCCTCATCTTTATTGTTTTAACAATGGTGACTTCTGTTTTGGTTGCTTTTAAATGCAACATCCTCATTCTTTTTCTTTTTCGTTGTTTTAACGCCGATATTACAATCTAGCATGAGTTTTAACAACTTAAAAAAATTGACTTCCAAAATAACTTATCTCTGACTAGGTCTTCGTTTATTCTTCTTTCTCTCAGATCAGTTTTTATCACTTCCTCCCATATTTTCTTGTGCTTTCCCTCGTAAACAGGACACATGCCTGATAGACTTTTCGCTTGGTTGACAGTGGTAACGCTATGCTGGTTAGTAATAGAAGCTTCCTGAACTTACTACACCCCCCCCACTCCACCCTGCTTTAAATTCTTGTAATCCTCACTTAATTTTTATGCCTTGCATCAGAATGGTATGATGTTCTTTGATTGGTTTGATTAATTTGTTGGCATCGGTCCCCCAGATTTTTTCTAGAATCAGAGGGACGACATATTGCCAACAATACTCAGAGACTGAATACAAAACAGATATTACACTTTGATCCTAGCCAAGGTAAGCTTTCACTTTCATGACCCTTGCAAAATATGTAGAATTACAGAATTATCAAAGAAATTAATCTTTTGCTCCACAAACGCAAAGGAGAGTAGAAAGTGGATCTTGGGTTTACTTTTGGCAGCCGTGTAACTCTTCCTTCCTTTATTTCATCCTTTAGTCATCACTAGGGCTATGACAACAGCATATTCTTTTCCTTGTTTTGATTCTCAAGTATATATCCATTGATATCTTTATGTGTGATCCTCGGTTGATTAAGTGTGTCTGTGTTGAAAAAACTCGAGAATAAAAACAATGAAAAGAATATGCTGTTGTCATAGCCCTAGTCATCACATTCTAGCAGCAAAGTTTCTGACAAAGAGGGAAGAATTGCAGTTTTCTGGGCCAGAATCTATTCTGTCTATCACTGAGTTGGCAAGTTTTCGATTTTGAAATATTTTTTTTTAGCTCCTTATTTCAAGTGGTTTCATGCCTTGCCTGGGGCGATTTTCATGAAAAAGATTTAACAGATAAACAATAGAAATCCTTTCCAATCCTTATGGCCATCACTCAAATTAGGTGTATGGATTTCCAAGTGCTTCGTTCATATGAGACCAATTTGGCAGACATTATTGTTTGGCAATTGTGCACATGACTGATTTTCACGGCGCAATATTCTTGCTGTTCTCAGCTCTTCAGCATAATGATGCCATTCATTTTAGAATCTTTCCACACCAACCCTTATTTCATTCCTCCACTCTGTTCTTCTGAGGTTCACTCGCCTCTTCATATCCTCCTTCGAAAAATCCTTGTACCACTTCTGTCATCCAACCCATCTATCTCCCACATTTAGTTCAGAATAAAATATTTTCTTAGGAAACGTCCATTTCGTACGATTTTTAACGATTAAAGCTTCTTTACAAGAGCAATCAAACTCTTTCAAGACACTGATATTGATTGAGACGATCTTACCATTTAATTTTTTTTCTTTCAATTTCCCATAAAAGTCTTTGTAGTTTTTGAGTGCTTTAAGATGCTGACGGTATGTCATCCAGGTCTTTGATGCATATAAGAGTATAGGAAAAACAATGGCTCAAGTTTGGTATCAAGTCTTAAGTCTTTATTATCAAAGACTCTGGAACAAAGTTTACCAAAATCAAATGTGATACTGAATCTCGTCGTCAATGGTGATATTGCATATGAGTTGACTACCCAGGTATTCTCGTACATGAAACAATCCACAATTTACTAGCAATTTGCCACTTAGTTGCATATTACGAGGGTTTTTGTTGTCTTAAGGTGAAGGCTGGAATAAACCACAGTTTTTCAAACATTGATTGTCTTAGTTTAGAGCATGCTGTGGAAAAAGAATTAATCTTGACTCTTCAATTAGAGCACAAACGGCATTATCATCTGCATATTGAAATTCAACAAGATAATCATTGTTCTAGTTTAGGCCTTTAGATGTCTCATGTAAACTGCACCATTTAATGTGTACTGAAAAAAAATGATATATAAACAAATGTGTAGCTTACTACTTTGTACTGAGTGTTTTTTGGACGGTTTTAGAAGCAAGGTAAATTCCTATTTCTTGTTTTCGTTTTTCTTTTTTGTTTGAGATATTCTACAGATAATTTTTGGAAGTCTTTTACTTTTTTAAACCTTCAATGAAATATGGACAGAGTTTTTGAAAATTGGGGAACTCAAATATGAAGCAAATGTGGACACGATACTCTAGTGTGTGTCTGTGTGTGTAAAAAAAAAAGACAGAGAGAACAGGGTTGTTACCTAGAGTTTAGCAGCTACCGATTATGCATTAAACCCTTAAGTAATTATAACTAGTAGTCAGGAAGGATGGGCAGTTGTTTCGGAGCCTTTCCTTCCCTATTCAAACAGAGGTCTGGCGATGCCGATGTCAAATCCTTGATTGTATGCCCCAAAGTATAAATTATAAGTCCTAGTACTGAGAAATATTATGAGAAAGGGAGATAGTTTGAATATTATTGGATCCTTCCCCTAGCTTCAATTTGGATGCCTGGGGGAAAATGCTGCCCCGTCGCCGACTTCCCCCTGCAGATCATTGCAGGCCAGTCGATTCATTTACTTAATTGTTAATGTTGACAGATCCAAAACGAAGATAGTGAAGGAAGTTTTTTTTTCTTTACAGTTTGTCAAAAATTTTGACGTATACGCAGGATGACCTAGTGTAGAGCAACCTGATCAAACGAGATTGCAAAAATGACTTTCTTCGCGACCTTCTCTTTTAAAGTCAGTTTCATTATCTAATTGACTGTCAGTATTGCCAGACCCAAGGAGAAGGTCGCAAAGGAAGTTTTTTTTTTTTTTTTTTTTTTTTTTATTATATAATTTGTCGAAAATATGGATACATCAACAGGTTGACCCAGAATGGAGGAAGTACGAAGTATATATAATATAATATAATATAATATATATATATATATATATATATATATATATATATATATATATATATATATATATATATATATATATATATATATAACCGCATCCGTTCAGCTTGCTTCACTCTGGGTGTTCCTACCTATATGAATTTTTGACATGTACATTATGCCAGCTCTATTAAGTCAGAATAAGATCAAATTTATTTAGTTGGAATCTGTGGAAATTCTTCAACTCCGACTAAAATAAAATTAGAAAAAGATTTTGATTTATTTTTTATGCTTTTCTTTTAGTCATTTTCTTATTAAGTATAACATTTGTTTTTCATTGAATCCTTTAAATTTCATACATTTAAAAAAGATACATGTAAAAGATAAAATCTCACTTTTATTTATCTGTTGACAGCATGGAAATGAAGAGTAAAATTTTACCGGCCTTTATTTTTTATTTATTTATTTTTTTTTTTGGGGGGGGGGATAAAATAGAAGTTCTTTTCTTTTGAAATCTCTACGAAAATTGTTTTCCTTATTTAAAAATCAAATTCAAATTAATTAAAATATTGAATATATTTTTCAAATTAATTTACTTAAAATATTTTAAGAATATAAATATCAGAAATTTAATTTGCATAATAAATTTTTTTTATGGGTCTGATAGGATTCGTTTCTTTCATTATGAATTAATCTTTTCTTTAGTATTATTTGAATTCTTTGGACTTCTGTTCTTATCTCAAAAATTCAGAAAAAATAATCTTTTTTTAAATTTAATTTTAAATTCGATTTTTAATATTATAAAGAAAACATTTCTGTTCTTTTTAAAATGGAAATGCTATAAAAAAATATCTAATATTAATCGCTATACTGTATCAAAAATAACGGGGGGGGGGGATATTTTGCCAGTGTCAGACTAATATTTGTATAAAATCCGAATTTATTATTTTTTTTTATTGATGTTTCACCCCAAACAAGGCACAGAGCCTCTTGTGCTTATTAAAAAAAAAAACTGATTCCTTGGATTTTATAAAATTTTCTGAAAAGTTGTAACTAACTGATTTCTATATAATTTTGTTTGTCTATACTTCCCGATAACTCTTGGGTGTGCCCCAAGGTCTCTTTTAGGGCTAATAAAAACGCTCCATTTTTAGGACTATTTTATCAAATTATCCAAACTTTTCTATGTATGTCTATGTAGCAGTTTTGCATGGTGATGAACTCAAATTTAAATGTTAACGTTTTTTTTTTGGGGGGGGGGGGCAAATGATGGACATAGTCATTTCTTTTTTTTTGCATGGTGCAAAACTCAAATTTACATATGTTAAGGCCTAAAACTGCACCGTTTGATCATTTTTACCAGGATTTGACGTCCCCCGCAGACTTTGGGGGCTAAATAGGGGAGGAGGTAAATGCTGAACTTTTTTTATGCCTTGATCACTGTGTACTCACGGGGGACCATGCATGCTTCACTTGTTTAAAAAAAAATATTGGGGGAGAGACTACTATGACTAATTATTAACTTAGTCTTAAGGATGGCGATGCTGGGTCTCGAGGCAACGTTCTCTCAGATTATCTACATTGTCGGATCCATCTTGTCTGTTTCACTTCCCAATGCAGACTTTTAAAATCCTTTTGTTTCTTTCCTCAAAGGTGTGACGCCATCACCTATATTTCGACACCTGCACTTCTAGTGCGTTTTGTCTAGGGGGCTGACCTTTGACCTCTGCTTCAGTCACGCCACCTACAACTGCATATATTTCCATTTGCCGCCAAGGTTTCCTAAAATGTACTAATGTGACCGTTACTAGATTTCATACTAGTTAACTCAATCGCTACTTACCGGTGCAAGGTTCCAAAATATAACAATCAGTGTCGGAATCAGAAAAATGTGTGCCTAATTTCCGATGCCAAAAACGATTCTTTTAATTGTATATTTTGTTTGTTTTTGATTAAAATTTATTTTTCTATTGCTGGTACTAGCTATAAGATGATAAATATTTATTGATTTTAAATTACCAGTGAAACTAAAATCTATAGATTACCCATTTCAAGTGTATTTTTTTTACATTTGCGAAAATATATGCACATTACATTATTATATTAATTTTTTACAGTAATCCAAAAACGGCACTAGTAATTCCAATCACCTTAACTGCTGCAAAGAAGGTGGGTTTCCTCTATCAAGCTAAAAGACTACTCACACCTGAGAGTATTCTGTACCTCTACAAGGCCACCATTCATCCATGCATGGAGTATTGTTGCCACATCTGGGCTGGTGCATCTACCACTAGCCTCTCTCTCTTTGATAGGGTCCAAAAAAATAAAAACAATTTTCAATCTAATAGGTCCCACTTTGTTAACTGAGCTCCAACCTCTGTCCCATCACCGCAATGTTGCATCTCTGTTCATGTTTTACAAGTATTTTAATGGAATGTGCTCTGATTAACTTGTTTCATTTGTGCCCTCTCGATGTACATATCCCCGACAAACTCGTTTGACAACAAAATTTCACCCCTTCACTGTTGAGGTCCCTAAATGCCAGAAAGCTTTCTATTCTAATAGTTTCTACCTTTGAACAGCTAGAACTTTGGAATTCCCTTCTTGCTACCTGCTTCCCTGACTGTACTGATATGCAGAAGTTTAAATGTAATGTAAATCAACATCTTGTTAATCTTTCCTAGGCATGGCCCCAAATAGTAGCCCCTTACGTCCAAGTTGCAATATGCCTTGTTAGGAGTGAACGTAAAAAAAATAAAAATTTAAAAAAAAACAACTTATTTTTCATTTTTAAAGGATTTTTATATTACATTCCTGAATTTTTGAGATGACGATTAATGATTTGGATTATTTCATTCTTTAGGTGTATCTTATCAAATTCAGGAACCATTCTGTTGAATTTATGTTGGTTGTTTTCTCGCATTCAAGAATTTTCCTTAAGATTTTAATTGTTTTCATAATTTCTCTTCATTATATAATCTCCGTCTTCGCTTTGATTTCAATTTTTCCGTCTTTTTTTTCAAGATTTTCGCTCCTAGTGCTCATACGATTATTGGTATTATATTGACTTTCTTCATATTCCAAATCGTTTTCAGTTCTCTGGCAAGGTTCCTATATTAGCTTCGTTTTTCTGTCTCCTTGATGTTTACACTGTGATATGCTGGGACGATTTGGCAAGATTTTTCCTTCTTGCTATGACATTTGCTCTTCTAGACTTCTAGTCCAAATGCCTCAGTTCTTCTTTGATTTAGTCTCTAAATTGTCCAAAATATCTTACTAGTGATACTGTCCAGGTTCTTAACCCTTTTATTGGATTCCTGCTGCATAATTTAGTTTTTCAGGCGTTTTCTTGTTCTTCTCATGTATTAGTAGTAATATCATTATTCTTTTTATTACACACTTGCAGGTCTGACTAGGTGTTATTGGTAATTTCTTGCTGATAACAATGGCTCGTTTCCCAAGGAATCTGAGTGACAGCAAGTTTCCCCAGATAATCTGTTCCATTCAATTATTAGTGTGACTTAGTACTCCCACACCAGCCATTATAAACGTTTTTGCACTGATAACGGATTGTGATCTTCTCTGGAATCTAATTGACAATATCTCTCCTTGAGATTCTACTACACTTCGCACCCTTCCAGTGGAGGTCTAGTTGGTGCTTTCCGACCTCAGTTTTTCCATCCTTTCAGAATCTTCATAATCATTTTCGGTGAGACCAACTGATGTTATTACTGCCACATTTTTTGGAACAAGAGCGGGGGTCAGATTATAATACCCTGGCAGTTTCCCTGTAGCTTATCTTACTATGTCATTGGGTTCTTTTTAGGGTTATGAATACATACAAGAAATGTCTCCTAGAAACAAAAAATAAAATAAACGATGCAATTCCATATCTAAATACAAAAACCATTTCTACAAAGTCCGTTTCCTTTGGTACTACTTGTATCGTTCTCATCTTGAGTGTTATTCGTGCAACGTTTCGATCGGTGTAGATGAGAACAATAGTCCATCAAAACAAGTAATACAAACAATCAGCCCTCATCTAAAAAAATTCAGAACTCCATTTCCTTTATCCACCTACGAATTTGTAATAGAAAATGTTTTCTCATCTGATTCAAATAATTGTTAATTATATCAGACATGTAATCGAGCCTCTCTCCAGTAACAATTGCCAATTAGTGACATTGTCAAGTGGTTTAAGAACAACTTATTTGGCGGCTGTTGATATGAACTAAAAATCCGATCTGTTATGGGTGTAAGTTTACAATGTGGACGGGATTAAATTGCCCAAATGTGTCATTAGATTTCAACCTTTATTGATTCACAAGTTTAATTGATTTCATGACGCTAAAATCCTACACAGATATTTAGTTGACCCATCAAAATTAGGCCAATATATTTAACAAAGTTTAACTATAATAGTAATACCTAATCTCTATCGCTTGCCTCCTTTTCCTTCTTTCTTCCTTTTTTTTTTTTTTTTTTCTTGCTCTTTCCCGATTTGTTTCCTTTCTTAGGTTTTTAATTCCCTCTCCCTCCCTCCCTCTCTTCCCCTCTCTGTTTCCCCCTCTCTCTCTCTTCTTCCTATCTTCCTTTTCCATTCCCTTCCTCTTTCTCTCTCTCTTCCTCTCTCACACTATCCCCTTCTCTCTCTCTCTTTCTTCTTCCCCTCTCTCTTCCTCTCTCTTTTTCTCTTCTTCTCTACCCCTCTCTTTCTCTCTTCCTCTCTTGTCCATTTTCTACTAAAAGAAATCAGAAGGAAAAATTATTCGCACTAAATCGTCTATAGTTTGTTTTTAGGGTTTTTTTTTGTAATCAAGATATAATGATACTAAACCGTATGTCTAGAATTCTTATTTTCATTTTGATCAATCAAAATCCATTACATCATTTTGAAAATCTTTAAAATGTAAGACTTACGATGAAATTGGAATTCAGGTAATCTTGATTAATTGGTGTCTAATGACTATGGATCAAATTTAATGCAAATCTGAAATATTTTAATTTTCAAATGGGGCTTGTGCCCATATTCTTCCGCTAAAGACCCTTTTATATATCTCCAAGAAATTGAAAATTGGAGAGTATTTATTTAATGTCTAATACCCAATTGCTAAAATTTCACAAAAATTCAGAAGTATCTGAATTTTCACAAAGGATTTGTTCTGTGGATCCGGAGATGACTCATTAGTTTGATTTGAGCTCTGAAGTATCTCCCGCGTGTGGGACACCTGTGGGATGATTCTGTAGCAGAAATGCTGACCGTTCTGTCTTTTGTAAGAGTACATTTCCTATCATGCAAATTCAGCCATTGTAGCCCTTTTCTGGCTTGCGGTATGCCAGGAACATATGTCTTGGGCTAGGTTTTCCTATGAGTTGGAATACAAATCGAAATGCTTGATGGAGACTTTCAGACTCTTCTTGAA